>NC_140414.1:1131707-1143784 GCF_965140295.1 Lepidochelys olivacea | reverse complement strand
ATCCCGACCACTCTCCGGCCAAAAAACGGAAAAAAAAAAAAAACGGAAAAAAAGGATCGGGGCCACCCGAGGCAAGGGAGTCACCAGGTCAACCCGGAGCCTGCAGCGCGAGCTGGGGCCGGTCGGACCCCTTCTCCGTCCGGGTCCCCCTGCCACGGGGTCGGGGCTTCGTTCCCGTCCGGACACCAGGTCAACCCGGAGCCTCCCCCGCGGGCTGCGGCAGGACGGACCCCGCTCCGCCCGTGTCCCCCTGCCCCGGGGCTCGGAGCTTCCTTCCCGTCCGGCCACCAGGTCAACCCTATACTTTGAAAGGGTTGACCTGGTGGCCGGTTTGCCTTTCGGCCACCAGGTCAACCCTATACTTTGAACGGGTTGACCTGGTGGCCGGTTTGCTTTTCGGCCACCAGGTCAACCCTATACTTTGAACGGGTTGACCTGGTGGCCGGTTTGCTTTTCGGCCACCAGGTCAACCCGGTTCCTGCCCCCGCGGGCTGGGGGCGGGCGGATCCCGCTCCGTCCGGTTCCCCTTGCCCCGGGATCGGGGCTTCCTTCCCGTCCGGACACCAGGTCAACCCGGAGCCTCCCCCGCGGGCTGGAGCCGGACAGACCCCGCTCCGCCCGGGTCCCCTTGCCCCGAGCTCGGGGCTTCCTTCCCGTCCGGACACCATGTCAACCCTGTGCCTGCCCTCGCCAGACATGTCCCCCAGGCAAGCCTGCGACGCCGTTGTCAGGGATCGGGACCCTGGAAGTCTGAAAAAAAATTATCAACGACCGCAAAAGGGGTTCTGGGGGGGCATCCAGAGCACTCTCCGACCCAAAAAAGAAAAAAAAAAAAAAAACGGAAAAAAGGATCGGGCCCACCCGAGGCAGGGGAGTCACCGGGTCTATCCGGAGCCTGTGCAGAGAAGTCGGCCAGGCCAGCCTGAAACGCCTCGGCCAGGGATCGGGCCCCTGGAAGTCTGAAACAAAATTTTCAACGACCACAAAAGGGGTGCCGGGGGGGGGCATCCCGACCACTCTCCGGCCAAAAAACGGAAAAAAAAAAAAAAAGGGAAAAAAAGGATCGGGGCCACCCGAGGCAAGGGAGTCACCAGGTCAACCCGGAGCCTGCAGCGCGAGCTGGGGCCGGTCGGACCCCTTCTCCGTCCGGGTCCCCCTGCCACGGGGTCGGGGCTTCGTTCCCGTCCGGACACCAGGTCAACCCGGTGCCTCCCCCGCGGGCTGGAGCAGGACGGAACGCACTCCACCCGGGTCCCCCTGCCCCGGGGCTCGGGGCTTCCTTCCCGTCCGGCCACCAGGTCAACCCTATACTTTGAAAGGGTTGACCTGGTGGCCGGTTTGTTTTTCGGCCACCAGGTCAACCCTATACTTTGAACGGGTTGACCTGGTGGCCGGTTTGCTTTTCGGCCACCAGGTCAACCCTATACTTTGAACGGGTTGACCTGGTGGCCGGTTTGCTTTTCGGCCACCAGGTCAACCCGGTTCCTGCCCCCGCGGGCTGGGGGCGGGCGGATCCCGCTCCGTCCGGTTCCCCTTGCCCCGGGCTCGGGGCTTCCTTCCCGTCCGGACACCAGGTCAACCCGGAGCCTGCCCCCGCCAGACAAGTCCCCCAGGCCAGCCTGCGACGCCGTGGTCAGGGATCGGGACCCTGGAAGTCTGAAAAAAAATTATCAACGAGCGCAAAAGGGGTTCTGGGGGGGGCATCCAGACCACTCTCCGACCCAAAAAAGAAAAAAAAAAAAAACGGAAAAAAGGATCGGGCCCACCCGAGGCAGGGGAGTCACCGGGTCTATCCGGAGCCTGTGCAGAGAAGTCGGCCAGGCCAGCCTGAAACGCCTCGGCCAGGGATCGGGCCCCTGGAAGTCTGAAACAAAATTTTCAACGACCACAAAAGGGGTGCCGGGGGGGGCATCCCGACCACTCTCCGGCCAAAAAACGGAAAAAAAAAAAAACGGAAAAAAAGGATCGGGGCCACCCGAGGCAAGGGAGTCACCAGGTCAACCCGGAGCCTGCAGCGCGAGCTGGGGCCGGTCGGACCCCTTCTCCGTCCGGGTCCCCCTGCCACGGGGTCGGGGCTTCGTTCCCGTCCGGACACCAGGTCAACCCGGAGCCTCCCCCGCGGGCTGCGGCAGGACGGACCCCGCTCCGCCCGTGTCCCCCTGCCCCGGGGCTCGGAGCTTCCTTCCCGTCCGGCCACCAGGTCAACCCTATACTTTGAAAGGGTTGACCTGGTGGCCGGTTTGCCTTTCGGCCACCAGGTCAACCCTATACTTTGAACGGGTTGACCTGGTGGCCGGTTTGCTTTTCGGCCACCAGGTCAACCCTATACTTTGAACGGGTTGACCTGGTGGCCGGTTTGCTTTTCGGCCACCAGGTCAACCCGGTTCCTGCCCCCGCGGGCTGGGGGCGGGCGGATCCCGCTCCGTCCGGTTCCCCTTGCCCCGGGATCGGGGCTTCCTTCCCGTCCGGACACCAGGTCAACCCGGAGCCTCCCCCGCGGGCTGGAGCCGGACAGACCCCGCTCCGCCCGGGTCCCCTTGCCCCGAGCTCGGGGCTTCCTTCCCGTCCGGACACCATGTCAACCCTGTGCCTGCCCTCGCCAGACATGTCCCCCAGGCAAGCCTGCGACGCCGTTGTCAGGGATCGGGACCCTGGAAGTCTGAAAAAAAATTATCAACGACCGCAAAAGGGGTTCTGGGGGGGCATCCAGAGCACTCTCCGACCCAAAAAAGAAAAAAAAAAAAAAAACGGAAAAAAGGATCGGGCCCACCCGAGGCAGGGGAGTCACCGGGTCTATCCGGAGCCTGTGCAGAGAAGTCGGCCAGGCCAGCCTGAAACGCCTCGGCCAGGGATCGGGCCCCTGGAAGTCTGAAACAAAATTTTCAACGACCACAAAAGGGGTGCCGGGGGGGGGCATCCCGACCACTCTCCGGCCAAAAAACGGAAAAAAAAAAAAAAAGGGAAAAAAAGGATCGGGGCCACCCGAGGCAAGGGAGTCACCAGGTCAACCCGGAGCCTGCAGCGCGAGCTGGGGCCGGTCGGACCCCTTCTCCGTCCGGGTCCCCCTGCCACGGGGTCGGGGCTTCGTTCCCGTCCGGACACCAGGTCAACCCGGTGCCTCCCCCGCGGGCTGGAGCAGGACGGAACGCACTCCACCCGGGTCCCCCTGCCCCGGGGCTCGGGGCTTCCTTCCCGTCCGGCCACCAGGTCAACCCTATACTTTGAAAGGGTTGACCTGGTGGCCGGTTTGTTTTTCGGCCACCAGGTCAACCCTATACTTTGAACGGGTTGACCTGGTGGCCGGTTTGCTTTTCGGCCACCAGGTCAACCCTATACTTTGAACGGGTTGACCTGGTGGCCGGTTTGCTTTTCGGCCACCAGGTCAACCCGGTTCCTGCCCCCGCGGGCTGGGGGCGGGCGGATCCCGCTCCGTCCGGTTCCCCTTGCCCCGGGATCGGGGCTTCCTTCCCGTCCGGACACCAGGTCAACGCGGAGCCTCCCCCGCGGGCTGGAGCCGGACAGACCCCGCTCCGCCCGGGTCCCCTTGCCCCGAGCTCGGGGCTTCCTTCCCGTCCGGACACCATGTCAACCCTGTGCCTGCCCTCGCCAGACATGTCCCCCAGGCAAGCCTGCGACGCCGTTGTCAGGGATCGGGACCCTGGAAGTCTGAAAAAAAATTATCAACGACCGCAAAAGAGGTTCTGGGGGGGCATCCAGAGCACTCTCCGGCCAAAAAAGAAAAAAAAAAAAAAAGCGGAAAAAAGGATCGGGCCCACCCGAGGCAGGGGAGTCACCGGGTCAATACGGAGCCTGTGCAGAGAAGTCCGCCAGGCCAGCCTGAAACGCCGCGGCCAGGGATCGGGCCCCTGGAAGTCTGAAATTTTTTTTTCAACGACCACAAAAGGGGTGCCGGGGGGGCATCCTGACCACTCTCCGGCCAAAAAAGGGGCAAAAAAAAAACGGAAAAAAGGATCGGGGCCACCCGAGGCAGGGGAGTCACCAGGTCAACCCGGAGCCTGCAGCGCGAGCTGGGGCCGGTCGAACCCCTTCTCCGTCCGGGTCCCCCTGCCACGGGGTCGGGGCTTCGTTCCCGTCCGGACACCAGGTCAACCCGGTGCCTCCCCCGCGGGCTGGAGCCGGACGGAACGCACTCCACCTGGGTCCCCCTGCCCCGGGGCTCGGGGCTTCCTTCCCGTCCGGCCACCAGGTCAACCCTATACTTTGAACGGGTTTACCTGGTGGCGGGTTTGCTCTTCGGCCACCAGGTCAACCCTATACTTTGAACGGGTTTACCTGGTGGCCGGTTAGCTTTTCGGCCACCAGGTCAACCCTATACTTTGAACGGGTTTACCTGGTGGCCGGTTTGCTCTTCGGCCACCAGGTCAACCCTATACTTTGAACGGGTTTACCTGGTGGCCGGTTTGCTTTTCGGCCACCAGGTCAACCCTATACTTTGAACGGGTTTACCTGGTGGCCGGTTTGCTTTTCGGCCACCAGGTCAACCCTATACTTTGAACGGGTTTACCTGGTGGCCGGTTTGCTCTTCGGCCACCAGGTCAACCCGATACTTTGAACGGGTTCACCTGGTGGCCGGTTTGCTTTTCGGCCACCAGGTCAACCCGGTTCCTGCCCCCGCGGGCTGGGGCCGGGCGGACCCCGCTCCGTCCGGGTGCCCCTGCCCCGGGGCCCGGGGCTTAATTCTCCTCCGGCCACCAGGTCAACCCGGTTCCTGCCCCCGCGGGCTGGGGCCGGGCGGACCCCGCTCCGTCCGGGTGCCCCTGCCCCGGGGCCCCGGGCTTAATTCTCCTCCGGCCACCAGGTCAACCCGGTTCCTGCCCCCGCGGGCTGGGGCCGGGCGGACCCCGCTCCGTCCGTGTGCCCCTGCCCCGGGGCCCCGGGCTTAATTCTCCGCCGGCCACCAGGTCAACCCGGTTCCTGCCCCCGCGGGCTGGGGCCGGGCGGACCCCGCTCCGTCCGGGTGCCCCTGCCCCGGGGCCCCGGGCTTAATTCTCCTCCGGCCACCAGGTCAACCCGGTTCCTGCCCCCGCGGGCTGGGGCCGGGCGGACCCCGCTCCGTCCGGGTGCCCCTGCCCCGGGGCCCCGGGCTTAATTCTCCTCCGGCCACCAGGTCAACCCGGTTCCTGCCCCCGCGGGCTGGGGCCGGGCGGACCCCGCTCCGTCCGGGTGCTCCTGCCCCGGGGCCCCGGGCTTAATTCTCCTCCGGCCACCAGGTCAACCCGGTTCCTGCCCCCGCGGGCTGGGGCCGGGCGGACCCCGCTACGTCCGGGTGCCCCTGCCCCGGGCTTAATACTCCTCCGGCCACCAGGTCAACCCGGTTCCTGCCCCCGCGGGCTGGGGCCGGGCGGACCCCGCTCCGTCCAGGTGCCCCTGCCCCGGGGCCCCGGGCTTAATTCTCCTCCGGCCACCAGGTCAACCCGGTTCCTGCCCCCGCGGGCTGGGGCAGGGCGGACCCCGCTACGTCCGGGTGCCCCTGCCCCGGGCTTAATACTCCTCCGGCCACCAGGTCAACCCGGTTCCTGCCCCCGCGGGCTGGGGCAGGGCGGACCCCGCTCCGTCCGGGTGCCCCTGCCCCGGGCTTAATACTCCTCCGGCCACCAGGTCAACCCGGTTCCTGCCCCCGCGGGCTGGGGCCGGGCGGACCCCGCTCCGTCCGGGTGCCCCTGCCCCGGGCTTAATACTCCTCCGGCCACCAGGTCAACCCGGTTCCTGCCCCCGCGGGCTGGGGCCGGGCGGACCCCGCTCCGTCCGGGTGCCCCTGCCCCGGGGCCCCGGGCTTAATTCTCCTCCGGCCACCAGGTCAACCCGGTTCCTGCCCCCGCGGGCTGGGGCCGGGCGGACCCCGCTCCGTCCGGGTGCCCCTGCCCCGGGGCCCCGGGCTTAATTCTCCTCCGGCCACCAGGTCAACCCGGTTCCTGCCCCCGCGGGCTGGGGCCGGGCGGACCCCGCTCCGTCCGGGTGCTCCTGCCCCGGGGCCCCGGGCTTAATTCTCCTCCGGCCACCAGGTCAACCCGGTTCCTGCCCCCGCGGGCTGGGGCCGGGCGGACCCCGCTACGTCCGGGTGCCCCTGCCCCGGGCTTAATACTCCTCCGGCCACCAGGTCAACCCGGTTCCTGCCCCCGCGGGCTGGGGCCGGGCGGACCCCGCTCCGTCCAGGTGCCCCTGCCCCGGGGCCCCGGGCTTAATTCTCCGCCGGCCACCAGGTCAACCCGGTTCCTGCCCCCGCGGGCTGGGGCCGGGCGGACCCCGCTCCGTCCGTGTGCTCCTGCCCCGGGGCCCCGGGCTTAATTCTCCTCCGGCCACCAGGTCAACCCGGTTCCTGCCCCCGCGGGCTGGGGCCGGGCGGACCCCGCTCCGTCCGGGTGCCCCTGCCCCGGGCTTAATACTCCTCCGGCCACCAGGTCAACCCGGTTCCTGCCCCCGCGGGCTGGGGCCGGGCGGACCCCGCTCCGTCCGGGTGCCCCTGCCCCGGGGCCCCGGGCTTAATTCTCCTCCGGCCACCAGGTCAACCCGGTTCCTGCCCCCGCGGGCTGGGGCAGGGCGGACCCCGCTCCGTCCGGGTGCCCCTGCCCCGGGCTTAATACTCCTCCGGCCACCAGGTCAACCCGGTTCCTGCCCCCGCGGGCTGGGGCCGGGCGGACCCCGCTCCGTCCGGGTGCCCCTGCCCCGGGGCCCCGGGCTTAATTCTCCTCCGGCCACCAGGTCAACCCGGTTCCTGCCCCCGCGGGCTGGGGCAGGGCGGACCCCGCTCCGTCCGGGTGCCCCTGCCCCGGGCTTAATACTCCTCCGGCCACCAGGTCAACCCGGTTCCTGCCCCCGCGGGCTGGGGCCGGGCGGACCCCGCTCCGTCCGGGTGCCCCTGCCGCGGGGCCCCGGGCTTAATTCTCCGCCGGCCACCAGGTCAACCCGGTTCCTGCCCCCGCGGGCTGGGGCCGGGCGGACCCCGCTCCGTCCGGGTGCCCCTGCCCCGGGCTTAATACTCCTCCGGCCACCAGGTCAACCCGGTTCCTGCCCCCGCGGGCTGGGGCCGGGCGGACCCCGCTCCGTCCGGGTGCCCCTGCCCCGGGCTTAATACTCCTCCGGCCACCAGGTCAACCCGGTTCCTGCCCCCGCGGGCTGGGGCCGGGCGGACCCCGCTCCGTCCGGCTGCCCCTGCCCCGGGGCCCCGGGCTTAATTCTCCGCCGGCCACCAGGTCAACCCGGTTCCTGCCCCCGCGGGCTGGGGCCGGGCGGACCCCGCTCCGTCCGGGTGCCCCTGCCCCGGGCTTAATACTCCTCCGGCCACCAGGTCAACCCGGTTCCTGCCCCCGCGGGCTGGGGCCGGGCGGACCCCGCTCCGTCCGGGTGCCCCTGCCCCGGGCTTAATACTCCTCCGGCCACCAGGTCAACCCGGTTCCTGCCCCCGCGGGCTGGGGCCGGGCGGACCCCGCTCCGTCCGGGTGCCCCTGCCCCGGGCTTAATACTCCTCCGGCCACCAGGTCAACCCGGTTCCTGCCCCCGCGGGCTGGGGCCGGGCGGACCCCGCTCCGTCCGGGTGCCCCTGCCCCGGGCTTAATACTCCTCCGGCCACCAGGTCAACCCGGTTCCTGCCCCCGCGGGCTGGGGCCGGGCGGACCCCGCTCCGTCCGGGTGCCCCTGCCCCGGGCTTAATACTCCTCCGGCCACCAGGTCAACCCGGTTCCTGCCCCCGCGGGCTGGGGCCGGGCGGACCCCGCTCCGTCCGGGTGCCCCTGCCCCGGGGCTCGGAGCTTCCTTCCCGTCCGGCCACCAGGTCAACCCTATACTTTGAGAGGGTTGACCTGGTGGCCGGTTTGCCTTTCGGCCACCAGGTCAACCCTATACTTTGAACGGGTTGACCTGGTGGCCGGTTTGCTTTTCGGCCACCAGGTCAACCCTATACTTTGAACGGGTTGACCTGGTGGCCGGTTTGCTTTTCGGCCACCAGGTCAACCCGGTTCCTGCCCCCGCGGGCTGGGGGCGGGCGGATCCCGCTCCGTCCGGTTCCCCTTGCCCCGGGATCGGGGCTTCCTTCCCGTCCGGACACCAGGTCAACCCGGAGCCTCCCCCGCGGGCTGGAGCCGGACAGACCCCGCTCCGCCCGGGTCCCCTTGCCCCGAGCTCGGGGCTTCCTTCCCGTCCGGACACCATGTCAACCCTGTGCCTGCCCTCGCCAGACATGTCCACCAGGCAAGCCTGCGACGCCGTTGTCAGGGATCGGGACCCTGGAAGTCTGAAAAAAAATTATCAACGAGCGCAAAAGGGGTTCTGGGGGGGGCATCCAGACCACTCTCCGACCCAAAAAAGAAAAAAAAAAAAAACGGAAAAAAGGATCGGGCCCACCCGAGGCAGGGGAGTCACCGGGTCTATCCGGAGCCTGTGCAGAGAAGTCGGCCAGGCCAGCCTGAAACGCCTCGGCCAGGGATCGGGCCCCTGGAAGTCTGAAACAAAATTTTCAACGACCACAAAAGGGGTGCCGGGGGGGGCATCCCGACCACTCTCCGGCCAAAAAACGGAAAAAAAAAAAAAAACGGAAAAAAAGGATCGGGGCCACCCGAGGCAAGGGAGTCACCAGGTCAACCCGGAGCCTGCAGCGCGAGCTGGGGCCGGTCGGACCCCTTCTCCGTCCGGGTCCCCCTGCCACGGGGTCGGGGCTTCGTTCCCGTCCGGACACCAGGTCAACCCGGAGCCTCCCCCGCGGGCTGCGGCAGGACGGACCCCGCTCCGCCCGTGTGCCCCTGCCCCGGGGCTCGGAGCTTCCTTCCCGTCCGGCCACCAGGTCAACCCTATACTTTGAACGGGTTGACCTGGTGGCCGGTTTGCTTTTCGGCCACCAGGTCAACCCGGTTCCTGCCCCCGCGGGCTGGGGCAGGGCGGACCCCGCTCCGTCCGGGTGCCCCTGCCCCGGGCTTAATACTCCTCCGGCCACCAGGTCAACCCGGTTCCTGCCCCCGCGGGCTGGGGCCGGGCGGACCCCGCTCCGTCCGGGTGCCCCTGCCGCGGGGCCCCGGGCTTAATTCTCCGCCGGCCACCAGGTCAACCCGGTTCCTGCCCCCGCGGGCTGGGGCCGGGCGGACCCCGCTCCGTCCGGGTGCCCCTGCCCCGGGCTTAATACTCCTCCGGCCACCAGGTCAACCCGGTTCCTGCCCCCGCGGGCTGGGGCCGGGCGGACCCCGCTCCGTCCGGGTGCCCCTGCCCCGGGCTTAATACTCCTCCGGCCACCAGGTCAACCCGGTTCCTGCCCCCGCGGGCTGGGGCCGGGCGGACCCCGCTCCGTCCGGCTGCCCCTGCCCCGGGGCCCCGGGCTTAATTCTCCGCCGGCCACCAGGTCAACCCGGTTCCTGCCCCCGCGGGCTGGGGCCGGGCGGACCCCGCTCCGTCCGGGTGCCCCTGCCCCGGGCTTAATACTCCTCCGGCCACCAGGTCAACCCGGTTCCTGCCCCCGCGGGCTGGGGCCGGGCGGACCCCGCTCCGTCCGGGTGCCCCTGCCCCGGGCTTAATACTCCTCCGGCCACCAGGTCAACCCGGTTCCTGCCCCCGCGGGCTGGGGCCGGGCGGACCCCGCTCCGTCCGGGTGCCCCTGCCCCGGGCTTAATACTCCTCCGGCCACCAGGTCAACCCGGTTCCTGCCCCCGCGGGCTGGGGCCGGGCGGACCCCGCTCCGTCCGGGTGCCCCTGCCCCGGGCTTAATACTCCTCCGGCCACCAGGTCAACCCGGTTCCTGCCCCCGCGGGCTGGGGCCGGGCGGACCCCGCTCCGTCCGGGTGCCCCTGCCCCGGGCTTAATACTCCTCCGGCCACCAGGTCAACCCGGTTCCTGCCCCCGCGGGCTGGGGCCGGGCGGACCCCGCTCCGTCCGGGTGCCCCTGCCCCGGGGCTCGGAGCTTCCTTCCCGTCCGGCCACCAGGTCAACCCTATACTTTGAGAGGGTTGACCTGGTGGCCGGTTTGCCTTTCGGCCACCAGGTCAACCCTATACTTTGAACGGGTTGACCTGGTGGCCGGTTTGCTTTTCGGCCACCAGGTCAACCCTATACTTTGAACGGGTTGACCTGGTGGCCGGTTTGCTTTTCGGCCACCAGGTCAACCCGGTTCCTGCCCCCGCGGGCTGGGGGCGGGCGGATCCCGCTCCGTCCGGTTCCCCTTGCCCCGGGATCGGGGCTTCCTTCCCGTCCGGACACCAGGTCAACCCGGAGCCTCCCCCGCGGGCTGGAGCCGGACAGACCCCGCTCCGCCCGGGTCCCCTTGCCCCGAGCTCGGGGCTTCCTTCCCGTCCGGACACCATGTCAACCCTGTGCCTGCCCTCGCCAGACATGTCCACCAGGCAAGCCTGCGACGCCGTTGTCAGGGATCGGGACCCTGGAAGTCTGAAAAAAAATTATCAACGAGCGCAAAAGGGGTTCTGGGGGGGGCATCCAGACCACTCTCCGACCCAAAAAAGAAAAAAAAAAAAAACGGAAAAAAGGATCGGGCCCACCCGAGGCAGGGGAGTCACCGGGTCTATCCGGAGCCTGTGCAGAGAAGTCGGCCAGGCCAGCCTGAAACGCCTCGGCCAGGGATCGGGCCCCTGGAAGTCTGAAACAAAATTTTCAACGACCACAAAAGGGGTGCCGGGGGGGGCATCCCGACCACTCTCCGGCCAAAAAACGGAAAAAAAAAAAAAAACGGAAAAAAAGGATCGGGGCCACCCGAGGCAAGGGAGTCACCAGGTCAACCCGGAGCCTGCAGCGCGAGCTGGGGCCGGTCGGACCCCTTCTCCGTCCGGGTCCCCCTGCCACGGGGTCGGGGCTTCGTTCCCGTCCGGACACCAGGTCAACCCGGAGCCTCCCCCGCGGGCTGCGGCAGGACGGACCCCGCTCCGCCCGTGTGCCCCTGCCCCGGGGCTCGGAGCTTCCTTCCCGTCCGGCCACCAGGTCAACCCTATACTTTGAACGGGTTGACCTGGTGGCCGGTTTGCTTTTCGGCCACCAGGTCAACCCGGTTCCTGCCCCCGCGGGCTGGGGGCGGGCGGATCCCGCTCCGTCCGGTTCCCCTTGCCCCGGGATCGGGGCTTCCTTCCCGTCCGGACACCAGGTCAACCCGGAGCCTCCCCCGCGGGCTGGAGCCGGACAGACCCCGCTCCGCCCGGGTCCCCTTGCCCCGAGCTCGGGGCTTCCTTCCCGTCCGGACACCATGTCAACCCTGTGCCTGCCCTCGCCAGACATGTCCCCCAGGCAAGCCTGCGACGCCGTTGTCAGGGATCGGGACCCTGGAAGTCTGAAAAAAAATTATCAACGACCGCAAAAGGGGTTCTGGGGGGGCATCCAGAGCACTCTCCGGCCAAAAAAGAAAAAAAAAAAAAAGCGGAAAAAAGGATCGGGCCCACCCGAGGCAGGGGAGCCACCGGGTCAAACCGGAGCCTGTGCAGAGATGTCCGCCAGGCCAGCCTGAAACGCCGCGGCCAGGGATCGGGCCCCTGGAAGTCTGAAATTTTTTTTTCAACGACCACAAAAGGGGTGCCGGGGGGGCATCCTGACCACTCTCCGGCCAAAAAAGGGGCAAAAAAAAAACGGAAAAAAGGATCGGGGCCACCCGAGGCAGGGGAGTCACCAGGTCAACCCGGAGCCTGCAGCGCGAGCTGGGGCCGGTCGAACCCCTTCTCCGTCCGGGTCCCCCTGCCACGGGGTCGGGGCTTCGTTCCCGTCCGGACACCAGGTCAACCCGGTGCCTCCCCCGCGGGCTGGAGCCGGACGGAACGCACTCCACCCGGGTCCCCCTGCCCCGGGGCTCGGGGCTTCCTTCCCGTCCGGCCACCAGGTCAACCCTATACTTTGAAAGGGTTGACCTGGTGGCCGGTTTGTTTTTCGGCCACCAGGTCAACCCTATACTTTGAACGGGTTTACCTGGTGGCCGCTTTACTTTTCGGCCACCAGGTCAACCCTATACTTTGAACGGGTTTACCTGGTGGCCGGTTTGCTTTTCGGCCACCAGGTCAACCCTATACTTTGAACGGGTTTACCTGGTGGCCGGTTTGCTCTTCGGCCACCAGGTCAACCCTATACTTTGAACGGGTTTACCTGGTGGC
>NC_140414.1:1099207-1119207 GCF_965140295.1 Lepidochelys olivacea | reverse complement strand
CCGCTCGACCTCGCACGGCGGAGATCTCAGCCGGCCGGCAACACCCACGGCACGGGGGGGGGGGGCCGGGCACGCGCCCGCCCCCCGCCCCCTCTCCCCAAGGAGGCAAGTCCCAATCGGCCCCGGGGTCGGGGAACGCAAAGGGGAAGCGGGACCCAAATCCGCCTGAACGCCGGAGGCCCCCTGCCGCCGGGGCTCCGGCCCGCGAAGGGCCCTTCCCGTCGCGAAGGTGAGCGCCACATCGATCGGAAGGCAAGCGGGGAGCGGGCCCCCCCTCCCTCCGGGGGGCGCCGACAGTCGGAGTTCGCATCCCGGCCACCGGGCCTGCGCCGGGGGTGCGAGGGGACGACGGGGTCCCCGGAGGCGAAGAGCCGGAAAAGGGGGGGGGCACGGAGGGCCGAGGGCCGCCCCACCTGCCAACGTGCCCCATTCCCCCCTCGCGAGATCGGGTACAACACTCAGATTGGTCCCCCGGGCTCATCTCTGGTTCTCAGAGGTTCTGAAAAACCTGTCCTCAGAAATCTCCGCGCACCCGTCGGAATGAACTATGTGAAAAATCCAACCGCCAATTTAGCGGGACCAATCTGAAAATCAATCCGACCTCGTGGTTCCCTCGGTCGGCCGAAGGGAGTTTTGGCGACCCCATCCGGACTTCCGTGAGACTGCCGGCCACCAGGTCAACCCGTTACTTTCAATGGGGTTGACCTGGTGGCCGAGCAGGGACTTAGAAATTTTTTCAGCCTTTTTCTGGGGTTGACCTGGTGGCCGAGCAGGGACTTAGCCATTTTTTCAGCCTTTTCCTGGGGTTGACCTGGTGGCCGAGCAGGGACTTAGCCATTTTTTCAGCCTTTTCCTGGGGTTGACCTGGTGGCCGAGCAGGGACTTAGAAATTTTTTTCAGCCGTTTTTTCCTCCGGGTTGACCTGGTGGCCGAGCAGGGACTTAGTAATTTTTTCAGCCGTTTTTCCTCCGGGTTGACCTGGTGGCCGAGCAGGGACTTAGAAAAATTTTTTCAGCCGTTTTTCCTCCGGGTTGACCTGGTGGCCGAGCAGGGACTTAGCGATTTTTTTCAGCCGTTTTTCCTCCGGGTTGACCTGGTGGCCGAGCGTCTCGCCATCCGCGGCCGGAGCGAGAGAAGGCCACCAGGCCAGCCTGCGACGCCGCGGCCGTGGATCGGGCCCCTGGAAGTCGGAAAAAAAATTTTTCACCGACCCCCAAAGGGGTGCTGGGGGGACACCCAGACCACTCTCCGGGAAAAAAAAAAAAAACCGGAAAAAAGGATCGGGCCCACCCGAGGCAGGGGAGTCACCGGGTCAACCCGGACCCTGTCCCGCAGGAGAGCTCCCCCAGGCCAGCCTGCGACGCCGCGGCCAGGGATCGGGCCCCTGGAGGTCTAAAAAAAAAATTTCACCGACCGCCAAAGGGGTGCTGGGGGGGCATCCAGAGCACTCTCCGGCCGAAAAGGAAAAAACCTCGGAAAAAAGGATCGGGCCCACCCGAGGCAAGGGAGTCACCGGGTCAACCCGGCGCCTGTGCCCGAGAGGTCCCGCCGGCCAGCCTGAAACGCCCCGCCAGGGATCGGGGCCCTGGAAGTCTGAAATTTTTTTTCACCGACCCCAAACGGGGTGGCGGGGGAAGGCGTCCCTACCACCCTCCGGCCAAAAAATGAAAAAAAAAAAAAAAAACGGAAAAAAGGATCGGGGCCACCCGAGGCAGGGGAGTCACCGGGTCAACCCGGCGCCTGTGCCCGAGAGGTCCCGCCGGCCAGCCTGAAACGCCCCGCCAGGGATCGGGGCCCTGGAGGTCTGAAATTTTTTTTCACCGACCCCAAACGGGGTGGCGGGGGAAGGCGTCCCTACCACCCTCCGGCCAAAAAATGAAAAAAAAAAAAAAACGGAAAAAAGGATCGGGGCCACCCGAGGCAGGGGAGTCACCGGGTCAACCCGGCGCCTGTGCCCGAGAGGTCCCGCCGGCCAGCCTGAAACGCCCCGCCAGGGATCGGGGCCCTGGAAGTCTGAAATTTTTTTTTCACCGACCCCAAACGGGGTGGCGGGGGAAGGCATCCCTACCACTCTCCGGCCAAAAAATGAAAAGAAAAAAAAAAACCGGAAAAAAGGATCGGGGCCACCCGAGGCAGGGGAGTCACCGGGTCAACCCGGAGCCTGCACGGCGGGCTGGGGCCGGACGGACCCCGATCAGCCCGGGTACCCCTGCCCCGGGGCTCGGGGCTTCCGGACACCAGGTCAACCCGGAGCCTGCCCCCCCCCCCCGCGCGGGCTGGGGCCGGACGGACCCCGCTCCGCCCGTGTCCCCCTGCCGCGGGCTCGGGGCTTCCGGACACCAGGTCAACCCGGAGGCTGCCCCCGCGGGCTGGAGCCGGGCGGACAACACTGCGCCCGGGTTCCCCTGCCGCGGGCTCAGGGCTTCCTTCCCGTCCGGACGCCATGTCAACACCGAGCCTGCCCCCACGCCAGACAAGCCCCGCAGGCCACCCTGCGACGCCGTGGTCAGGGATCGGGACCCTGGAAGTCTTTTTTAAAAATTTTCAACGACCCCAAAAGGGGATCTGAGGGGCATCCAGACCACTCTCCGGACCCAAAAAAAAAAAAACGGAAAAAAGGATCGGGGCCACCCGAGGCAGGGGAGTCACCGGGTCAACCCGGCGCCTGTGCCCGAGAGGTCCCGCAGGCCAGCCTGAAACGCCCCGCCAGGGATCGGGGCCCTGGAAGTCTGAATTTTTTTTTTCACCGACCCCAAACGGGGTGGCGGGGGAAGGCATCCCTACCACCCTCCGGCCAAAAAATGAAAAAAAAAAAAAAACGGAAAAAAGGATCGGGGCCACCGGAGGCAGGGGAGTCACCGGGTCAACCCGGCGCCTGTGCACGAGAGGTCCCGCCGGCCAGCCTGAAACGCCCCGCCAGGGATCGGGGCCCTGGAAGTCTGAATTTTTTTTTCACCGACCCCAAACGGGGTGGCGGGGGAAGGCATCCCTACCACCCTCCGGCCAAAAAATGAAAAAAAAAAAAAAAACGGAAAAAAGGATCGGGGCCACCGGAGGCAGGGGAGTCACCGGGTCAACCCGGCGCCTGTGCCCGAGAGGTCCCGCCGGCCAGCCTGAAACGCCCCGCCAGGGATCGGGGCCCTGGAAGTCTGAAATTTTTTTTCACCGACCCCAAACGGGGTGGCGGGGGAAGGCATCCCTACCACCCTCCGGCCAAAAAATGAAAAAAAAAAAAAACGGAAAAAAGGATCGGGGCCACCGGAGGCAGGGGAGTCACCGGGTCAACCCGGCGCCTGTGCACGAGAGGTCCCGCCGGCCAGCCTGAAACGCCCCGCCAGGGATCGGGGCCCTGGAAGTCTGAATTTTTTTTTCACCGACCCCAAACGGGGTGGCGGGGGAAGGCATCCCTACCACCCTCCGGCCAAAAAATGAAAAAAAAAAAAAAAACGGAAAAAAGGATCGGGGCCACCGGAGGCAGGGGAGTCACCGGGTCAACCCGGCGCCTGTGCCCGAGAGGTCCCGCCGGCCAGCCTGAAACGCCCCGCCAGGGATCGGGGCCCTGGAAGTCTGAAATTTTTTTTCACCGACCCCAAACGGGGTGGCGGGGGAAGGCATCCCTACCACCCTCCGGCCAAAAAATGAAAAAAAAAAAAAAACGGAAAAAAGGATCGGGGCCACCCGAGGCAGGGGAGTCACCAGGTCAACCCGGAGCCTGCACCGCGGGCTGGGGCCGGACGGACACCGATCAGCCCGGGTACCCCTGCCCCGGGGCTCGGGGCTTCCGGACACCAGGTCAACCCGGAGCCTGCCCCCCGCGGCCTGGGGCCGGACGGACCCCGCTCCGCCCGTGTCCCGCTGCCGCGGGCTCGGGGCTTCCTTCCCTTCCGGACACCAGGTCAACCCGGAGCTTGCTCCCCGCGGGTTGTGCCGGGGGGACCCCGCTCCGCCCCTGTTCCCCTGCCCCGGACTCGGGGCTTCTTTCCCCTCCGGACACCAGGTCAACCCGGAGCTTGCCCTCGCGGGCTGGAGCCGGGCGGACAACACTGCGCCCGGGTTCCCCTGCCGCGGGCTCTGGGCTTCCTTCCCGTCCGGACACCATGTCCACCCGGAGCCTGCCCCCCGCCAGACAAGCCCCCCAGGCCACTCTGCGACGCCGTGGTCAGGGATCGGGACCCTGGAAGTCTTTTTAAAAAATTTTCACCGACCCCAAAAGGGGATCTGAGGGACATCCAGACCACTCTCCGGACCCCAAAAAAAAAAAAAAAAAAAAACCGGAAAAAAGGATCGGGCCCACCCGAGGCAGGGGAGTCACTGGTTCAACCCGGAGCCTGTGCAGAGAAGTCCGCCAGGCCAGCCTGAAACGCCGCGGCCAGGGATCGGGCCCCTGGAAGTCTGAAATTTTTTTCCACCGACCCCAAACGTGGTGGCGGCGGGGAGGCATCCCGACCACCGTCCGGCCAAAAAAGAAAAAAAGCCGGAAAAAAGGATCGGGGCCACCCGAGGCAGGGGAGTCACCAGGTCAACCCGGAGCCTGCACCGAGGGCTGGGGCCGGACGGACCCCGCTCAGCCCGTGTACCCCTGCCTCGCGGCTTCCTTCCCGTCCGGACACCAGGTCAACCCGGAGCCTCCCCCGCGGGCTGGAGCCGGACGAACCCCGCTCCACCCGGGTCCCCCTGCCCCGGGGCTCGGGGCTTCCTTCCCGTCCGGCCACCAGGTCAACCCTATACTTTGAGCGGGTTGACCTGGTGGCCGGTTTGCTTTTCGGCCACCAGGTCAACCCTATTCTTTGAACGGGTTGACCTGGTGGCCGGTTTGCTTTTCGGCCACCAGGTCAACCCTATACTTTGAACGGGTTGACCTGGTGGCCGGTTTGCTTTTCGGCCACCAGGTCAACCCGGTTCCTGCCCCCGCGGGCTGGGGCCGGGCGAATCCCGCTCCGTCCGGGTCCCCTTGCCCCGGGCTCGGGGCTTCCTTCCCGTCCGGACACCAGGTCAACCCGGAGCCTGCCCCCGCCAGACAAGTCCCCCAGGCCAGCCTGCGACGCCGTGGTCAGGGATCGGGACCCTGGAAGTCTGAAAAAAAATTATCAACGAGCGCAAAAGGGGTTCTGGGGGGGGCATCCAGACCACTCTCCGACCCAAAAAAGAAAAAAAAAAAAAACGGAAAAAAGGATCGGGCCCACCCGAGGCAGGGGAGTCACCGGGTCTATCCGGAGCCTGTGCAGAGAAGTCGGCCAGGCCAGCCTGAAACGCCTCGGCCAGGGATCGGGCCCCTGGAAGTCTGAAACAAAATTTTCAACGACCACAAAAGGGGTGCCGGGGGGGGCATCCCGACCACTCTCCGGCCAAAAAACGGAAAAAAAAAAAAAACGGAAAAAAAGGATCGGGGCCACCCGAGGCAAGGGAGTCACCAGGTCAACCCGGAGCCTGCAGCGCGAGCTGGGGCCGGTCGGACCCCTTCTCCGTCCGGGTCCCCCTGCCACGGGGTCGGGGCTTCGTTCCCGTCCGGACACCAGGTCAACCCGGAGCCTCCCCCGCGGGCTGCGGCAGGACGGACCCCGCTCCGCCCGTGTCCCCCTGCCCCGGGGCTCGGAGCTTCCTTCCCGTCCGGCCACCAGGTCAACCCTATACTTTGAAAGGGTTGACCTGGTGGCCGGTTTGCCTTTCGGCCACCAGGTCAACCCTATACTTTGAACGGGTTGACCTGGTGGCCGGTTTGCTTTTCGGCCACCAGGTCAACCCTATACTTTGAACGGGTTGACCTGGTGGCCGGTTTGCTTTTCGGCCACCAGGTCAACCCGGTTCCTGCCCCCGCGGGCTGGGGGCGGGCGGATCCCGCTCCGTCCGGTTCCCCTTGCCCCGGGATCGGGGCTTCCTTCCCGTCCGGACACCAGGTCAACCCGGAGCCTCCCCCGCGGGCTGGAGCCGGACAGACCCCGCTCCGCCCGGGTCCCCTTGCCCCGAGCTCGGGGCTTCCTTCCCGTCCGGACACCATGTCAACCCTGTGCCTGCCCTCGCCAGACATGTCCCCCAGGCAAGCCTGCGACGCCGTTGTCAGGGATCGGGACCCTGGAAGTCTGAAAAAAAATTATCAACGACCGCAAAAGGGGTTCTGGGGGGGCATCCAGAGCACTCTCCGACCCAAAAAAGAAAAAAAAAAAAAAAACGGAAAAAAGGATCGGGCCCACCCGAGGCAGGGGAGTCACCGGGTCTATCCGGAGCCTGTGCAGAGAAGTCGGCCAGGCCAGCCTGAAACGCCTCGGCCAGGGATCGGGCCCCTGGAAGTCTGAAACAAAATTTTCAACGACCACAAAAGGGGTGCCGGGGGGGGGCATCCCGACCACTCTCCGGCCAAAAAACGGAAAAAAAAAAAAAAAGGGAAAAAAAGGATCGGGGCCACCCGAGGCAAGGGAGTCACCAGGTCAACCCGGAGCCTGCAGCGCGAGCTGGGGCCGGTCGGACCCCTTCTCCGTCCGGGTCCCCCTGCCACGGGGTCGGGGCTTCGTTCCCGTCCGGACACCAGGTCAACCCGGTGCCTCCCCCGCGGGCTGGAGCAGGACGGAACGCACTCCACCCGGGTCCCCCTGCCCCGGGGCTCGGGGCTTCCTTCCCGTCCGGCCACCAGGTCAACCCTATACTTTGAAAGGGTTGACCTGGTGGCCGGTTTGTTTTTCGGCCACCAGGTCAACCCTATACTTTGAACGGGTTGACCTGGTGGCCGGTTTGCTTTTCGGCCACCAGGTCAACCCTATACTTTGAACGGGTTGACCTGGTGGCCGGTTTGCTTTTCGGCCACCAGGTCAACCCGGTTCCTGCCCCCGCGGGCTGGGGGCGGGCGGATCCCGCTCCGTCCGGTTCCCCTTGCCCCGGGCTCGGGGCTTCCTTCCCGTCCGGACACCAGGTCAACCCGGAGCCTGCCCCCGCCAGACAAGTCCCCCAGGCCAGCCTGCGACGCCGTGGTCAGGGATCGGGACCCTGGAAGTCTGAAAAAAAATTATCAACGAGCGCAAAAGGGGTTCTGGGGGGGGCATCCAGACCACTCTCCGACCCAAAAAAGAAAAAAAAAAAAAACGGAAAAAAGGATCGGGCCCACCCGAGGCAGGGGAGTCACCGGGTCTATCCGGAGCCTGTGCAGAGAAGTCGGCCAGGCCAGCCTGAAACGCCTCGGCCAGGGATCGGGCCCCTGGAAGTCTGAAACAAAATTTTCAACGACCACAAAAGGGGTGCCGGGGGGGGCATCCCGACCACTCTCCGGCCAAAAAACGGAAAAAAAAAAAAAACGGAAAAAAAGGATCGGGGCCACCCGAGGCAAGGGAGTCACCAGGTCAACCCGGAGCCTGCAGCGCGAGCTGGGGCCGGTCGGACCCCTTCTCCGTCCGGGTCCCCCTGCCACGGGGTCGGGGCTTCGTTCCCGTCCGGACACCAGGTCAACCCGGAGCCTCCCCCGCGGGCTGCGGCAGGACGGACCCCGCTCCGCCCGTGTCCCCCTGCCCCGGGGCTCGGAGCTTCCTTCCCGTCCGGCCACCAGGTCAACCCTATACTTTGAAAGGGTTGACCTGGTGGCCGGTTTGCCTTTCGGCCACCAGGTCAACCCTATACTTTGAACGGGTTGACCTGGTGGCCGGTTTGCTTTTCGGCCACCAGGTCAACCCTATACTTTGAACGGGTTGACCTGGTGGCCGGTTTGCTTTTCGGCCACCAGGTCAACCCGGTTCCTGCCCCCGCGGGCTGGGGGCGGGCGGATCCCGCTCCGTCCGGTTCCCCTTGCCCCGGGATCGGGGCTTCCTTCCCGTCCGGACACCAGGTCAACCCGGAGCCTCCCCCGCGGGCTGGAGCCGGACAGACCCCGCTCCGCCCGGGTCCCCTTGCCCCGAGCTCGGGGCTTCCTTCCCGTCCGGACACCATGTCAACCCTGTGCCTGCCCTCGCCAGACATGTCCCCCAGGCAAGCCTGCGACGCCGTTGTCAGGGATCGGGACCCTGGAAGTCTGAAAAAAAATTATCAACGACCGCAAAAGGGGTTCTGGGGGGGGCATCCAGAGCACTCTCCGACCCAAAAAAGAAAAAAAAAAAAAAAACGGAAAAAAGGATCGGGCCCACCCGAGGCAGGGGAGTCACCGGGTCTATCCGGAGCCTGTGCAGAGAAGTCGGCCAGGCCAGCCTGAAACGCCTCGGCCAGGGATCGGGCCCCTGGAAGTCTGAAACAAAATTTTCAACGACCACAAAAGGGGTGCCGGGGGGGGGCATCCCGACCACTCTCCGGCCAAAAAACGGAAAAAAAAAAAAAAAGGGAAAAAAAGGATCGGGGCCACCCGAGGCAAGGGAGTCACCAGGTCAACCCGGAGCCTGCAGCGCGAGCTGGGGCCGGTCGGACCCCTTCTCCGTCCGGGTCCCCCTGCCACGGGGTCGGGGCTTCGTTCCCGTCCGGACACCAGGTCAACCCGGTGCCTCCCCCGCGGGCTGGAGCAGGACGGAACGCACTCCACC
Organism: Lepidochelys olivacea; assembly: GCF_965140295.1. Classification (NCBI taxonomy): domain Eukaryota; kingdom Metazoa; phylum Chordata; order Testudines; family Cheloniidae; genus Lepidochelys; species Lepidochelys olivacea. Next base: position 1,110,721 of record NC_140414.1, on the reverse strand, counting down.
CGGGTCCCCCTGCCCCGGGGCTCGGGGCTTCCTTCCCGTCCGGCCACCAGGTCAACCCTATACTTTGAAAGGGTTGACCTGGTGGCCGGTTTGTTTTTCGGCCACCAGGTCAACCCTATACTTTGAACGGGTTGACCTGGTGGCCGGTTTGCTTTTCGGCCACCAGGTCAACCCTATACTTTGAACGGGTTGACCTGGTGGCCGGTTTGCTTTTCGGCCACCAGGTCAACCCGGTTCCTGCCCCCGCGGGCTGGGGGCGGGCGGATCCCGCTCCGTCCGGTTCCCCTTGCCCCGGGCTCGGGGCTTCCTTCCCGTCCGGACACCAGGTCAACCCGGAGCCTGCCCCCGCCAGACAAGTCCCCCAGGCCAGCCTGCGACGCCGTGGTCAGGGATCGGGACCCTGGAAGTCTGAAAAAAAATTATCAACGAGCGCAAAAGGGGTTCTGGGGGGGGCATCCAGACCACTCTCCGACCCAAAAAAGAAAAAAAAAAAAAACGGAAAAAAGGATCGGGCCCACCCGAGGCAGGGGAGTCACCGGGTCTATCCGGAGCCTGTGCAGAGAAGTCGGCCAGGCCAGCCTGAAACGCCTCGGCCAGGGATCGGGCCCCTGGAAGTCTGAAACAAAATTTTCAACGACCACAAAAGGGGTGCCGGGGGGGGCATCCCGACCACTCTCCGGCCAAAAAACGGAAAAAAAAAAAAAACGGAAAAAAAGGATCGGGGCCACCCGAGGCAAGGGAGTCACCAGGTCAACCCGGAGCCTGCAGCGCGAGCTGGGGCCGGTCGGACCCCTTCTCCGTCCGGGTCCCCCTGCCACGGGGTCGGGGCTTCGTTCCCGTCCGGACACCAGGTCAACCCGGAGCCTCCCCCGCGGGCTGCGGCAGGACGGACCCCGCTCCGCCCGTGTCCCCCTGCCCCGGGGCTCGGAGCTTCCTTCCCGTCCGGCCACCAGGTCAACCCTATACTTTGAAAGGGTTGACCTGGTGGCCGGTTTGCCTTTCGGCCACCAGGTCAACCCTATACTTTGAACGGGTTGACCTGGTGGCCGGTTTGCTTTTCGGCCACCAGGTCAACCCTATACTTTGAACGGGTTGACCTGGTGGCCGGTTTGCTTTTCGGCCACCAGGTCAACCCGGTTCCTGCCCCCGCGGGCTGGGGGCGGGCGGATCCCGCTCCGTCCGGTTCCCCTTGCCCCGGGATCGGGGCTTCCTTCCCGTCCGGACACCAGGTCAACCCGGAGCCTCCCCCGCGGGCTGGAGCCGGACAGACCCCGCTCCGCCCGGGTCCCCTTGCCCCGAGCTCGGGGCTTCCTTCCCGTCCGGACACCATGTCAACCCTGTGCCTGCCCTCGCCAGACATGTCCCCCAGGCAAGCCTGCGACGCCGTTGTCAGGGATCGGGACCCTGGAAGTCTGAAAAAAAATTATCAACGACCGCAAAAGGGGTTCTGGGGGGGCATCCAGAGCACTCTCCGACCCAAAAAAGAAAAAAAAAAAAAAAACGGAAAAAAGGATCGGGCCCACCCGAGGCAGGGGAGTCACCGGGTCTATCCGGAGCCTGTGCAGAGAAGTCGGCCAGGCCAGCCTGAAACGCCTCGGCCAGGGATCGGGCCCCTGGAAGTCTGAAACAAAATTTTCAACGACCACAAAAGGGGTGCCGGGGGGGGGCATCCCGACCACTCTCCGGCCAAAAAACGGAAAAAAAAAAAAAAAGGGAAAAAAAGGATCGGGGCCACCCGAGGCAAGGGAGTCACCAGGTCAACCCGGAGCCTGCAGCGCGAGCTGGGGCCGGTCGGACCCCTTCTCCGTCCGGGTCCCCCTGCCACGGGGTCGGGGCTTCGTTCCCGTCCGGACACCAGGTCAACCCGGTGCCTCCCCCGCGGGCTGGAGCAGGACGGAACGCACTCCACCCGGGTCCCCCTGCCCCGGGGCTCGGGGCTTCCTTCCCGTCCGGCCACCAGGTCAACCCTATACTTTGAAAGGGTTGACCTGGTGGCCGGTTTGTTTTTCGGCCACCAGGTCAACCCTATACTTTGAACGGGTTGACCTGGTGGCCGGTTTGCTTTTCGGCCACCAGGTCAACCCTATACTTTGAACGGGTTGACCTGGTGGCCGGTTTGCTTTTCGGCCACCAGGTCAACCCGGTTCCTGCCCCCGCGGGCTGGGGGCGGGCGGATCCCGCTCCGTCCGGTTCCCCTTGCCCCGGGCTCGGGGCTTCCTTCCCGTCCGGACACCAGGTCAACCCGGAGCCTGCCCCCGCCAGACAAGTCCCCCAGGCCAGCCTGCGACGCCGTGGTCAGGGATCGGGACCCTGGAAGTCTGAAAAAAAATTATCAACGAGCGCAAAAGGGGTTCTGGGGGGGGCATCCAGACCACTCTCCGACCCAAAAAAGAAAAAAAAAAAAAACGGAAAAAAGGATCGGGCCCACCCGAGGCAGGGGAGTCACCGGGTCTATCCGGAGCCTGTGCAGAGAAGTCGGCCAGGCCAGCCTGAAACGCCTCGGCCAGGGATCGGGCCCCTGGAAGTCTGAAACAAAATTTTCAACGACCACAAAAGGGGTGCCGGGGGGGGCATCCCGACCACTCTCCGGCCAAAAAACGGAAAAAAAAAAAAACGGAAAAAAAGGATCGGGGCCACCCGAGGCAAGGGAGTCACCAGGTCAACCCGGAGCCTGCAGCGCGAGCTGGGGCCGGTCGGACCCCTTCTCCGTCCGGGTCCCCCTGCCACGGGGTCGGGGCTTCGTTCCCGTCCGGACACCAGGTCAACCCGGAGCCTCCCCCGCGGGCTGCGGCAGGACGGACCCCGCTCCGCCCGTGTCCCCCTGCCCCGGGGCTCGGAGCTTCCTTCCCGTCCGGCCACCAGGTCAACCCTATACTTTGAAAGGGTTGACCTGGTGGCCGGTTTGCCTTTCGGCCACCAGGTCAACCCTATACTTTGAACGGGTTGACCTGGTGGCCGGTTTGCTTTTCGGCCACCAGGTCAACCCTATACTTTGAACGGGTTGACCTGGTGGCCGGTTTGCTTTTCGGCCACCAGGTCAACCCGGTTCCTGCCCCCGCGGGCTGGGGGCGGGCGGATCCCGCTCCGTCCGGTTCCCCTTGCCCCGGGATCGGGGCTTCCTTCCCGTCCGGACACCAGGTCAACCCGGAGCCTCCCCCGCGGGCTGGAGCCGGACAGACCCCGCTCCGCCCGGGTCCCCTTGCCCCGAGCTCGGGGCTTCCTTCCCGTCCGGACACCATGTCAACCCTGTGCCTGCCCTCGCCAGACATGTCCCCCAGGCAAGCCTGCGACGCCGTTGTCAGGGATCGGGACCCTGGAAGTCTGAAAAAAAATTATCAACGACCGCAAAAGGGGTTCTGGGGGGGCATCCAGAGCACTCTCCGACCCAAAAAAGAAAAAAAAAAAAAAAACGGAAAAAAGGATCGGGCCCACCCGAGGCAGGGGAGTCACCGGGTCTATCCGGAGCCTGTGCAGAGAAGTCGGCCAGGCCAGCCTGAAACGCCTCGGCCAGGGATCGGGCCCCTGGAAGTCTGAAACAAAATTTTCAACGACCACAAAAGGGGTGCCGGGGGGGGGCATCCCGACCACTCTCCGGCCAAAAAACGGAAAAAAAAAAAAAAAGGGAAAAAAAGGATCGGGGCCACCCGAGGCAAGGGAGTCACCAGGTCAACCCGGAGCCTGCAGCGCGAGCTGGGGCCGGTCGGACCCCTTCTCCGTCCGGGTCCCCCTGCCACGGGGTCGGGGCTTCGTTCCCGTCCGGACACCAGGTCAACCCGGTGCCTCCCCCGCGGGCTGGAGCAGGACGGAACGCACTCCACCCGGGTCCCCCTGCCCCGGGGCTCGGGGCTTCCTTCCCGTCCGGCCACCAGGTCAACCCTATACTTTGAAAGGGTTGACCTGGTGGCCGGTTTGTTTTTCGGCCACCAGGTCAACCCTATACTTTGAACGGGTTGACCTGGTGGCCGGTTTGCTTTTCGGCCACCAGGTCAACCCTATACTTTGAACGGGTTGACCTGGTGGCCGGTTTGCTTTTCGGCCACCAGGTCAACCCGGTTCCTGCCCCCGCGGGCTGGGGGCGGGCGGATCCCGCTCCGTCCGGTTCCCCTTGCCCCGGGATCGGGGCTTCCTTCCCGTCCGGACACCAGGTCAACGCGGAGCCTCCCCCGCGGGCTGGAGCCGGACAGACCCCGCTCCGCCCGGGTCCCCTTGCCCCGAGCTCGGGGCTTCCTTCCCGTCCGGACACCATGTCAACCCTGTGCCTGCCCTCGCCAGACATGTCCCCCAGGCAAGCCTGCGACGCCGTTGTCAGGGATCGGGACCCTGGAAGTCTGAAAAAAAATTATCAACGACCGCAAAAGAGGTTCTGGGGGGGCATCCAGAGCACTCTCCGGCCAAAAAAGAAAAAAAAAAAAAAAGCGGAAAAAAGGATCGGGCCCACCCGAGGCAGGGGAGTCACCGGGTCAATACGGAGCCTGTGCAGAGAAGTCCGCCAGGCCAGCCTGAAACGCCGCGGCCAGGGATCGGGCCCCTGGAAGTCTGAAATTTTTTTTTCAACGACCACAAAAGGGGTGCCGGGGGGGCATCCTGACCACTCTCCGGCCAAAAAAGGGGCAAAAAAAAAACGGAAAAAAGGATCGGGGCCACCCGAGGCAGGGGAGTCACCAGGTCAACCCGGAGCCTGCAGCGCGAGCTGGGGCCGGTCGAACCCCTTCTCCGTCCGGGTCCCCCTGCCACGGGGTCGGGGCTTCGTTCCCGTCCGGACACCAGGTCAACCCGGTGCCTCCCCCGCGGGCTGGAGCCGGACGGAACGCACTCCACCTGGGTCCCCCTGCCCCGGGGCTCGGGGCTTCCTTCCCGTCCGGCCACCAGGTCAACCCTATACTTTGAACGGGTTTACCTGGTGGCGGGTTTGCTCTTCGGCCACCAGGTCAACCCTATACTTTGAACGGGTTTACCTGGTGGCCGGTTAGCTTTTCGGCCACCAGGTCAACCCTATACTTTGAACGGGTTTACCTGGTGGCCGGTTTGCTCTTCGGCCACCAGGTCAACCCTATACTTTGAACGGGTTTACCTGGTGGCCGGTTTGCTTTTCGGCCACCAGGTCAACCCTATACTTTGAACGGGTTTACCTGGTGGCCGGTTTGCTTTTCGGCCACCAGGTCAACCCTATACTTTGAACGGGTTTACCTGGTGGCCGGTTTGCTCTTCGGCCACCAGGTCAACCCGATACTTTGAACGGGTTCACCTGGTGGCCGGTTTGCTTTTCGGCCACCAGGTCAACCCGGTTCCTGCCCCCGCGGGCTGGGGCCGGGCGGACCCCGCTCCGTCCGGGTGCCCCTGCCCCGGGGCCCGGGGCTTAATTCTCCTCCGGCCACCAGGTCAACCCGGTTCCTGCCCCCGCGGGCTGGGGCCGGGCGGACCCCGCTCCGTCCGGGTGCCCCTGCCCCGGGGCCCCGGGCTTAATTCTCCTCCGGCCACCAGGTCAACCCGGTTCCTGCCCCCGCGGGCTGGGGCCGGGCGGACCCCGCTCCGTCCGTGTGCCCCTGCCCCGGGGCCCCGGGCTTAATTCTCCGCCGGCCACCAGGTCAACCCGGTTCCTGCCCCCGCGGGCTGGGGCCGGGCGGACCCCGCTCCGTCCGGGTGCCCCTGCCCCGGGGCCCCGGGCTTAATTCTCCTCCGGCCACCAGGTCAACCCGGTTCCTGCCCCCGCGGGCTGGGGCCGGGCGGACCCCGCTCCGTCCGGGTGCCCCTGCCCCGGGGCCCCGGGCTTAATTCTCCTCCGGCCACCAGGTCAACCCGGTTCCTGCCCCCGCGGGCTGGGGCCGGGCGGACCCCGCTCCGTCCGGGTGCTCCTGCCCCGGGGCCCCGGGCTTAATTCTCCTCCGGCCACCAGGTCAACCCGGTTCCTGCCCCCGCGGGCTGGGGCCGGGCGGACCCCGCTACGTCCGGGTGCCCCTGCCCCGGGCTTAATACTCCTCCGGCCACCAGGTCAACCCGGTTCCTGCCCCCGCGGGCTGGGGCCGGGCGGACCCCGCTCCGTCCAGGTGCCCCTGCCCCGGGGCCCCGGGCTTAATTCTCCTCCGGCCACCAGGTCAACCCGGTTCCTGCCCCCGCGGGCTGGGGCAGGGCGGACCCCGCTACGTCCGGGTGCCCCTGCCCCGGGCTTAATACTCCTCCGGCCACCAGGTCAACCCGGTTCCTGCCCCCGCGGGCTGGGGCAGGGCGGACCCCGCTCCGTCCGGGTGCCCCTGCCCCGGGCTTAATACTCCTCCGGCCACCAGGTCAACCCGGTTCCTGCCCCCGCGGGCTGGGGCCGGGCGGACCCCGCTCCGTCCGGGTGCCCCTGCCCCGGGCTTAATACTCCTCCGGCCACCAGGTCAACCCGGTTCCTGCCCCCGCGGGCTGGGGCCGGGCGGACCCCGCTCCGTCCGGGTGCCCCTGCCCCGGGGCCCCGGGCTTAATTCTCCTCCGGCCACCAGGTCAACCCGGTTCCTGCCCCCGCGGGCTGGGGCCGGGCGGACCCCGCTCCGTCCGGGTGCCCCTGCCCCGGGGCCCCGGGCTTAATTCTCCTCCGGCCACCAGGTCAACCCGGTTCCTGCCCCCGCGGGCTGGGGCCGGGCGGACCCCGCTCCGTCCGGGTGCTCCTGCCCCGGGGCCCCGGGCTTAATTCTCCTCCGGCCACCAGGTCAACCCGGTTCCTGCCCCCGCGGGCTGGGGCCGGGCGGACCCCGCTACGTCCGGGTGCCCCTGCCCCGGGCTTAATACTCCTCCGGCCACCAGGTCAACCCGGTTCCTGCCCCCGCGGGCTGGGGCCGGGCGGACCCCGCTCCGTCCAGGTGCCCCTGCCCCGGGGCCCCGGGCTTAATTCTCCGCCGGCCACCAGGTCAACCCGGTTCCTGCCCCCGCGGGCTGGGGCCGGGCGGACCCCGCTCCGTCCGTGTGCTCCTGCCCCGGGGCCCCGGGCTTAATTCTCCTCCGGCCACCAGGTCAACCCGGTTCCTGCCCCCGCGGGCTGGGGCCGGGCGGACCCCGCTCCGTCCGGGTGCCCCTGCCCCGGGCTTAATACTCCTCCGGCCACCAGGTCAACCCGGTTCCTGCCCCCGCGGGCTGGGGCCGGGCGGACCCCGCTCCGTCCGGGTGCCCCTGCCCCGGGGCCCCGGGCTTAATTCTCCTCCGGCCACCAGGTCAACCCGGTTCCTGCCCCCGCGGGCTGGGGCAGGGCGGACCCCGCTCCGTCCGGGTGCCCCTGCCCCGGGCTTAATACTCCTCCGGCCACCAGGTCAACCCGGTTCCTGCCCCCGCGGGCTGGGGCCGGGCGGACCCCGCTCCGTCCGGGTGCCCCTGCCCCGGGGCCCCGGGCTTAATTCTCCTCCGGCCACCAGGTCAACCCGGTTCCTGCCCCCGCGGGCTGGGGCAGGGCGGACCCCGCTCCGTCCGGGTGCCCCTGCCCCGGGCTTAATACTCCTCCGGCCACCAGGTCAACCCGGTTCCTGCCCCCGCGGGCTGGGGCCGGGCGGACCCCGCTCCGTCCGGGTGCCCCTGCCGCGGGGCCCCGGGCTTAATTCTCCGCCGGCCACCAGGTCAACCCGGTTCCTGCCCCCGCGGGCTGGGGCCGGGCGGACCCCGCTCCGTCCGGGTGCCCCTGCCCCGGGCTTAATACTCCTCCGGCCACCAGGTCAACCCGGTTCCTGCCCCCGCGGGCTGGGGCCGGGCGGACCCCGCTCCGTCCGGGTGCCCCTGCCCCGGGCTTAATACTCCTCCGGCCACCAGGTCAACCCGGTTCCTGCCCCCGCGGGCTGGGGCCGGGCGGACCCCGCTCCGTCCGGCTGCCCCTGCCCCGGGGCCCCGGGCTTAATTCTCCGCCGGCCACCAGGTCAACCCGGTTCCTGCCCCCGCGGGCTGGGGCCGGGCGGACCCCGCTCCGTCCGGGTGCCCCTGCCCCGGGCTTAATACTCCTCCGGCCACCAGGTCAACCCGGTTCCTGCCCCCGCGGGCTGGGGCCGGGCGGACCCCGCTCCGTCCGGGTGCCCCTGCCCCGGGCTTAATACTCCTCCGGCCACCAGGTCAACCCGGTTCCTGCCCCCGCGGGCTGGGGCCGGGCGGACCCCGCTCCGTCCGGGTGCCCCTGCCCCGGGCTTAATACTCCTCCGGCCACCAGGTCAACCCGGTTCCTGCCCCCGCGGGCTGGGGCCGGGCGGACCCCGCTCCGTCCGGGTGCCCCTGCCCCGGGCTTAATACTCCTCCGGCCACCAGGTCAACCCGGTTCCTGCCCCCGCGGGCTGGGGCCGGGCGGACCCCGCTCCGTCCGGGTGCCCCTGCCCCGGGCTTAATACTCCTCCGGCCACCAGGTCAACCCGGTTCCTGCCCCCGCGGGCTGGGGCCGGGCGGACCCCGCTCCGTCCGGGTGCCCCTGCCCCGGGGCTCGGAGCTTCCTTCCCGTCCGGCCACCAGGTCAACCCTATACTTTGAGAGGGTTGACCTGGTGGCCGGTTTGCCTTTCGGCCACCAGGTCAACCCTATACTTTGAACGGGTTGACCTGGTGGCCGGTTTGCTTTTCGGCCACCAGGTCAACCCTATACTTTGAACGGGTTGACCTGGTGGCCGGTTTGCTTTTCGGCCACCAGGTCAACCCGGTTCCTGCCCCCGCGGGCTGGGGGCGGGCGGATCCCGCTCCGTCCGGTTCCCCTTGCCCCGGGATCGGGGCTTCCTTCCCGTCCGGACACCAGGTCAACCCGGAGCCTCCCCCGCGGGCTGGAGCCGGACAGACCCCGCTCCGCCCGGGTCCCCTTGCCCCGAGCTCGGGGCTTCCTTCCCGTCCGGACACCATGTCAACCCTGTGCCTGCCCTCGCCAGACATGTCCACCAGGCAAGCCTGCGACGCCGTTGTCAGGGATCGGGACCCTGGAAGTCTGAAAAAAAATTATCAACGAGCGCAAAAGGGGTTCTGGGGGGGGCATCCAGACCACTCTCCGACCCAAAAAAGAAAAAAAAAAAAAACGGAAAAAAGGATCGGGCCCACCCGAGGCAGGGGAGTCACCGGGTCTATCCGGAGCCTGTGCAGAGAAGTCGGCCAGGCCAGCCTGAAACGCCTCGGCCAGGGATCGGGCCCCTGGAAGTCTGAAACAAAATTTTCAACGACCACAAAAGGGGTGCCGGGGGGGGCATCCCGACCACTCTCCGGCCAAAAAACGGAAAAAAAAAAAAAAACGGAAAAAAAGGATCGGGGCCACCCGAGGCAAGGGAGTCACCAGGTCAACCCGGAGCCTGCAGCGCGAGCTGGGGCCGGTCGGACCCCTTCTCCGTCCGGGTCCCCCTGCCACGGGGTCGGGGCTTCGTTCCCGTCCGGACACCAGGTCAACCCGGAGCCTCCCCCGCGGGCTGCGGCAGGACGGACCCCGCTCCGCCCGTGTGCCCCTGCCCCGGGGCTCGGAGCTTCCTTCCCGTCCGGCCACCAGGTCAACCCTATACTTTGAACGGGTTGACCTGGTGGCCGGTTTGCTTTTCGGCCACCAGGTCAACCCGGTTCCTGCCCCCGCGGGCTGGGGGCGGGCGGATCCCGCTCCGTCCGGTTCCCCTTGCCCCGGGATCGGGGCTTCCTTCCCGTCCGGACACCAGGTCAACCCGGAGCCTCCCCCGCGGGCTGGAGCCGGACAGACCCCGCTCCGCCCGGGTCCCCTTGCCCCGAGCTCGGGGCTTCCTTCCCGTCCGGACACCATGTCAACCCTGTGCCTGCCCTCGCCAGACATGTCCCCCAGGCAAGCCTGCGACGCCGTTGTCAGGGATCGGGACCCTGGAAGTCTGAAAAAAAATTATCAACGACCGCAAAAGGGGTTCTGGGGGGGCATCCAGAGCACTCTCCGGCCAAAAAAGAAAAAAAAAAAAAAGCGGAAAAAAGGATCGGGCCCACCCGAGGCAGGGGAGCCACCGGGTCAAACCGGAGCCTGTGCAGAGATGTCCGCCAGGCCAGCCTGAAACGCCGCGGCCAGGGATCGGGCCCCTGGAAGTCTGAAATTTTTTTTTCAACGACCACAAAAGGGGTGCCGGGGGGGCATCCTGACCACTCTCCGGCCAAAAAAGGGGCAAAAAAAAAACGGAAAAAAGGATCGGGGCCACCCGAGGCAGGGGAGTCACCAGGTCAACCCGGAGCCTGCAGCGCGAGCTGGGGCCGGTCGAACCCCTTCTCCGTCCGGGTCCCCCTGCCACGGGGTCGGGGCTTCGTTCCCGTCCGGACACCAGGTCAACCCGGTGCCTCCCCCGCGGGCTGGAGCCGGACGGAACGCACTCCACCCGGGTCCCCCTGCCCCGGGGCTCGGGGCTTCCTTCCCGTCCGGCCACCAGGTCAACCCTATACTTTGAAAGGGTTGACCTGGTGGCCGGTTTGTTTTTCGGCCACCAGGTCAACCCTATACTTTGAACGGGTTTACCTGGTGGCCGCTTTACTTTTCGGCCACCAGGTCAACCCTATACTTTGAACGGGTTTACCTGGTGGCCGGTTTGCTTTTCGGCCACCAGGTCAACCCTATACTTTGAACGGGTTTACCTGGTGGCCGGTTTGCTCTTCGGCCACCAGGTCAACCCTATACTTTGAACGGGTTTACCTGGTGGCCGGTTTGCTTTTCGGCCACCAGGTCAACCCTATACTTTGAACGGGTTTACCTGGTGGCCGGTTTGCTTTTCGGCCACCAGGTCAACCCTATACTTTGAACGGGTTTACCTGGTGGCCGGTTTGCTCTTCGGCCACCAGGTCAACCCGATACTTTGAACGGGTTCACCTGGTGGCCGGTTTGCTTTTCGGCCACCAGGTCAACCCGGTTCCTGCCCCCGCGGGCTGGGGCCGGGCGGACCCCGCTCCGTCCGGGTGCCCCTGCCCCGGGGCCCCGGGCTTAATTCTCCTCCGGCCACCAGGTCAACCCGGTTCCTGCCCCCGCGGGCTTGGGCCGGGCGGACCCCGCTCCGTCCGGGTGCCCCTGCCCCGGGTCCCCGGGCTTAATTCTCCTCCGGCCACCAGGTCAACCCGGTTCCTGCCCCCGCGGGCTGGGGCCGGGCGGACCCCGCTCCGTCCGGGTGCCCCTGCCCCGGGGCCCGGGGCTTAATTCTCCTCCGGCCACCAGGTCAACCCGGTTCCTGCCCCCGCGGGCTGGGGCCGGGCGGACCCCGCTCCGTCCGGGTGCCCCTGCCCCGGGGCCCCGGGCTTAATTCTCCTCCGGCCACCAGGTCAACCCGGTTCCTGCCCCCGCGGGCTGGGGCCGGGCGGACCCCGCTCCGTCCGTGTGCCCCTGCCCCGGGGCCCCGGGCTTAATTCTCCGCCGGCCACCAGGTCAACCCGGTTCCTGCCCCCGCGGGCTGGGGCCGGGCGGACCCCGCTCCGTCCGGGTGCCCCTGCCCCGGGGCCCCGGGCTTAATTCTCCTCCGGCCACCAGGTCAACCCGGTTCCTGCCCCCGCGGGCTGGGGCCGGGCGGACCCCGCTCCGTCCGGGTGCCCCTGCCCCGGGGCCCCGGGCTTAATTCTCCTC
>NC_140414.1:1069207-1086707 GCF_965140295.1 Lepidochelys olivacea | reverse complement strand
TTCCTCCGGGTTGACCTGGTGGCCGAGCAGGGACTTAGTAATTTTTTCAGCCGTTTTTCCTCCGGGTTGACCTGGTGGCCGAGCAGGGACTTAGAAAAATTTTTTCAGCCGTTTTTCCTCCGGGTTGACCTGGTGGCCGAGCAGGGACTTAGCGATTTTTTTCAGCCGTTTTTCCTCCGGGTTGACCTGGTGGCCGAGCGTCTCGCCATCCGCGGCCGGAGCGAGAGAAGGCCACCAGGCCAGCCTGCGACGCCGCGGCCGTGGATCGGGCCCCTGGAAGTCGGAAAAAAAATTTTTCACCGACCCCCAAAGGGGTGCTGGGGGGACACCCAGACCACTCTCCGGGAAAAAAAAAAAAAACCGGAAAAAAGGATCGGGCCCACCCGAGGCAGGGGAGTCACCGGGTCAACCCGGACCCTGTCCCGCAGGAGAGCTCCCCCAGGCCAGCCTGCGACGCCGCGGCCAGGGATCGGGCCCCTGGAGGTCTAAAAAAAAAATTTCACCGACCGCCAAAGGGGTGCTGGGGGGGCATCCAGAGCACTCTCCGGCCGAAAAGGAAAAAACCTCGGAAAAAAGGATCGGGCCCACCCGAGGCAAGGGAGTCACCGGGTCAACCCGGCGCCTGTGCCCGAGAGGTCCCGCCGGCCAGCCTGAAACGCCCCGCCAGGGATCGGGGCCCTGGAAGTCTGAAATTTTTTTTCACCGACCCCAAACGGGGTGGCGGGGGAAGGCGTCCCTACCACCCTCCGGCCAAAAAATGAAAAAAAAAAAAAAAAACGGAAAAAAGGATCGGGGCCACCCGAGGCAGGGGAGTCACCGGGTCAACCCGGCGCCTGTGCCCGAGAGGTCCCGCCGGCCAGCCTGAAACGCCCCGCCAGGGATCGGGGCCCTGGAGGTCTGAAATTTTTTTTCACCGACCCCAAACGGGGTGGCGGGGGAAGGCGTCCCTACCACCCTCCGGCCAAAAAATGAAAAAAAAAAAAAAACGGAAAAAAGGATCGGGGCCACCCGAGGCAGGGGAGTCACCGGGTCAACCCGGCGCCTGTGCCCGAGAGGTCCCGCCGGCCAGCCTGAAACGCCCCGCCAGGGATCGGGGCCCTGGAAGTCTGAAATTTTTTTTTCACCGACCCCAAACGGGGTGGCGGGGGAAGGCATCCCTACCACTCTCCGGCCAAAAAATGAAAAGAAAAAAAAAAACCGGAAAAAAGGATCGGGGCCACCCGAGGCAGGGGAGTCACCGGGTCAACCCGGAGCCTGCACGGCGGGCTGGGGCCGGACGGACCCCGATCAGCCCGGGTACCCCTGCCCCGGGGCTCGGGGCTTCCGGACACCAGGTCAACCCGGAGCCTGCCCCCCCCCCCCGCGCGGGCTGGGGCCGGACGGACCCCGCTCCGCCCGTGTCCCCCTGCCGCGGGCTCGGGGCTTCCGGACACCAGGTCAACCCGGAGGCTGCCCCCGCGGGCTGGAGCCGGGCGGACAACACTGCGCCCGGGTTCCCCTGCCGCGGGCTCAGGGCTTCCTTCCCGTCCGGACGCCATGTCAACACCGAGCCTGCCCCCACGCCAGACAAGCCCCGCAGGCCACCCTGCGACGCCGTGGTCAGGGATCGGGACCCTGGAAGTCTTTTTTAAAAATTTTCAACGACCCCAAAAGGGGATCTGAGGGGCATCCAGACCACTCTCCGGACCCAAAAAAAAAAAAACGGAAAAAAGGATCGGGGCCACCCGAGGCAGGGGAGTCACCGGGTCAACCCGGCGCCTGTGCCCGAGAGGTCCCGCAGGCCAGCCTGAAACGCCCCGCCAGGGATCGGGGCCCTGGAAGTCTGAATTTTTTTTTTCACCGACCCCAAACGGGGTGGCGGGGGAAGGCATCCCTACCACCCTCCGGCCAAAAAATGAAAAAAAAAAAAAAACGGAAAAAAGGATCGGGGCCACCGGAGGCAGGGGAGTCACCGGGTCAACCCGGCGCCTGTGCACGAGAGGTCCCGCCGGCCAGCCTGAAACGCCCCGCCAGGGATCGGGGCCCTGGAAGTCTGAATTTTTTTTTCACCGACCCCAAACGGGGTGGCGGGGGAAGGCATCCCTACCACCCTCCGGCCAAAAAATGAAAAAAAAAAAAAAAACGGAAAAAAGGATCGGGGCCACCGGAGGCAGGGGAGTCACCGGGTCAACCCGGCGCCTGTGCCCGAGAGGTCCCGCCGGCCAGCCTGAAACGCCCCGCCAGGGATCGGGGCCCTGGAAGTCTGAAATTTTTTTTCACCGACCCCAAACGGGGTGGCGGGGGAAGGCATCCCTACCACCCTCCGGCCAAAAAATGAAAAAAAAAAAAAACGGAAAAAAGGATCGGGGCCACCGGAGGCAGGGGAGTCACCGGGTCAACCCGGCGCCTGTGCACGAGAGGTCCCGCCGGCCAGCCTGAAACGCCCCGCCAGGGATCGGGGCCCTGGAAGTCTGAATTTTTTTTTCACCGACCCCAAACGGGGTGGCGGGGGAAGGCATCCCTACCACCCTCCGGCCAAAAAATGAAAAAAAAAAAAAAAACGGAAAAAAGGATCGGGGCCACCGGAGGCAGGGGAGTCACCGGGTCAACCCGGCGCCTGTGCCCGAGAGGTCCCGCCGGCCAGCCTGAAACGCCCCGCCAGGGATCGGGGCCCTGGAAGTCTGAAATTTTTTTTCACCGACCCCAAACGGGGTGGCGGGGGAAGGCATCCCTACCACCCTCCGGCCAAAAAATGAAAAAAAAAAAAAAACGGAAAAAAGGATCGGGGCCACCCGAGGCAGGGGAGTCACCAGGTCAACCCGGAGCCTGCACCGCGGGCTGGGGCCGGACGGACACCGATCAGCCCGGGTACCCCTGCCCCGGGGCTCGGGGCTTCCGGACACCAGGTCAACCCGGAGCCTGCCCCCCGCGGCCTGGGGCCGGACGGACCCCGCTCCGCCCGTGTCCCGCTGCCGCGGGCTCGGGGCTTCCTTCCCTTCCGGACACCAGGTCAACCCGGAGCTTGCTCCCCGCGGGTTGTGCCGGGGGGACCCCGCTCCGCCCCTGTTCCCCTGCCCCGGACTCGGGGCTTCTTTCCCCTCCGGACACCAGGTCAACCCGGAGCTTGCCCTCGCGGGCTGGAGCCGGGCGGACAACACTGCGCCCGGGTTCCCCTGCCGCGGGCTCTGGGCTTCCTTCCCGTCCGGACACCATGTCCACCCGGAGCCTGCCCCCCGCCAGACAAGCCCCCCAGGCCACTCTGCGACGCCGTGGTCAGGGATCGGGACCCTGGAAGTCTTTTTAAAAAATTTTCACCGACCCCAAAAGGGGATCTGAGGGACATCCAGACCACTCTCCGGACCCCAAAAAAAAAAAAAAAAAAAAACCGGAAAAAAGGATCGGGCCCACCCGAGGCAGGGGAGTCACTGGTTCAACCCGGAGCCTGTGCAGAGAAGTCCGCCAGGCCAGCCTGAAACGCCGCGGCCAGGGATCGGGCCCCTGGAAGTCTGAAATTTTTTTCCACCGACCCCAAACGTGGTGGCGGCGGGGAGGCATCCCGACCACCGTCCGGCCAAAAAAGAAAAAAAGCCGGAAAAAAGGATCGGGGCCACCCGAGGCAGGGGAGTCACCAGGTCAACCCGGAGCCTGCACCGAGGGCTGGGGCCGGACGGACCCCGCTCAGCCCGTGTACCCCTGCCTCGCGGCTTCCTTCCCGTCCGGACACCAGGTCAACCCGGAGCCTCCCCCGCGGGCTGGAGCCGGACGAACCCCGCTCCACCCGGGTCCCCCTGCCCCGGGGCTCGGGGCTTCCTTCCCGTCCGGCCACCAGGTCAACCCTATACTTTGAGCGGGTTGACCTGGTGGCCGGTTTGCTTTTCGGCCACCAGGTCAACCCTATTCTTTGAACGGGTTGACCTGGTGGCCGGTTTGCTTTTCGGCCACCAGGTCAACCCTATACTTTGAACGGGTTGACCTGGTGGCCGGTTTGCTTTTCGGCCACCAGGTCAACCCGGTTCCTGCCCCCGCGGGCTGGGGCCGGGCGAATCCCGCTCCGTCCGGGTCCCCTTGCCCCGGGCTCGGGGCTTCCTTCCCGTCCGGACACCAGGTCAACCCGGAGCCTGCCCCCGCCAGACAAGTCCCCCAGGCCAGCCTGCGACGCCGTGGTCAGGGATCGGGACCCTGGAAGTCTGAAAAAAAATTATCAACGAGCGCAAAAGGGGTTCTGGGGGGGGCATCCAGACCACTCTCCGACCCAAAAAAGAAAAAAAAAAAAAACGGAAAAAAGGATCGGGCCCACCCGAGGCAGGGGAGTCACCGGGTCTATCCGGAGCCTGTGCAGAGAAGTCGGCCAGGCCAGCCTGAAACGCCTCGGCCAGGGATCGGGCCCCTGGAAGTCTGAAACAAAATTTTCAACGACCACAAAAGGGGTGCCGGGGGGGGCATCCCGACCACTCTCCGGCCAAAAAACGGAAAAAAAAAAAAAACGGAAAAAAAGGATCGGGGCCACCCGAGGCAAGGGAGTCACCAGGTCAACCCGGAGCCTGCAGCGCGAGCTGGGGCCGGTCGGACCCCTTCTCCGTCCGGGTCCCCCTGCCACGGGGTCGGGGCTTCGTTCCCGTCCGGACACCAGGTCAACCCGGAGCCTCCCCCGCGGGCTGCGGCAGGACGGACCCCGCTCCGCCCGTGTCCCCCTGCCCCGGGGCTCGGAGCTTCCTTCCCGTCCGGCCACCAGGTCAACCCTATACTTTGAAAGGGTTGACCTGGTGGCCGGTTTGCCTTTCGGCCACCAGGTCAACCCTATACTTTGAACGGGTTGACCTGGTGGCCGGTTTGCTTTTCGGCCACCAGGTCAACCCTATACTTTGAACGGGTTGACCTGGTGGCCGGTTTGCTTTTCGGCCACCAGGTCAACCCGGTTCCTGCCCCCGCGGGCTGGGGGCGGGCGGATCCCGCTCCGTCCGGTTCCCCTTGCCCCGGGATCGGGGCTTCCTTCCCGTCCGGACACCAGGTCAACCCGGAGCCTCCCCCGCGGGCTGGAGCCGGACAGACCCCGCTCCGCCCGGGTCCCCTTGCCCCGAGCTCGGGGCTTCCTTCCCGTCCGGACACCATGTCAACCCTGTGCCTGCCCTCGCCAGACATGTCCCCCAGGCAAGCCTGCGACGCCGTTGTCAGGGATCGGGACCCTGGAAGTCTGAAAAAAAATTATCAACGACCGCAAAAGGGGTTCTGGGGGGGCATCCAGAGCACTCTCCGACCCAAAAAAGAAAAAAAAAAAAAAAACGGAAAAAAGGATCGGGCCCACCCGAGGCAGGGGAGTCACCGGGTCTATCCGGAGCCTGTGCAGAGAAGTCGGCCAGGCCAGCCTGAAACGCCTCGGCCAGGGATCGGGCCCCTGGAAGTCTGAAACAAAATTTTCAACGACCACAAAAGGGGTGCCGGGGGGGGGCATCCCGACCACTCTCCGGCCAAAAAACGGAAAAAAAAAAAAAAAGGGAAAAAAAGGATCGGGGCCACCCGAGGCAAGGGAGTCACCAGGTCAACCCGGAGCCTGCAGCGCGAGCTGGGGCCGGTCGGACCCCTTCTCCGTCCGGGTCCCCCTGCCACGGGGTCGGGGCTTCGTTCCCGTCCGGACACCAGGTCAACCCGGTGCCTCCCCCGCGGGCTGGAGCAGGACGGAACGCACTCCACCCGGGTCCCCCTGCCCCGGGGCTCGGGGCTTCCTTCCCGTCCGGCCACCAGGTCAACCCTATACTTTGAAAGGGTTGACCTGGTGGCCGGTTTGTTTTTCGGCCACCAGGTCAACCCTATACTTTGAACGGGTTGACCTGGTGGCCGGTTTGCTTTTCGGCCACCAGGTCAACCCTATACTTTGAACGGGTTGACCTGGTGGCCGGTTTGCTTTTCGGCCACCAGGTCAACCCGGTTCCTGCCCCCGCGGGCTGGGGGCGGGCGGATCCCGCTCCGTCCGGTTCCCCTTGCCCCGGGCTCGGGGCTTCCTTCCCGTCCGGACACCAGGTCAACCCGGAGCCTGCCCCCGCCAGACAAGTCCCCCAGGCCAGCCTGCGACGCCGTGGTCAGGGATCGGGACCCTGGAAGTCTGAAAAAAAATTATCAACGAGCGCAAAAGGGGTTCTGGGGGGGGCATCCAGACCACTCTCCGACCCAAAAAAGAAAAAAAAAAAAAACGGAAAAAAGGATCGGGCCCACCCGAGGCAGGGGAGTCACCGGGTCTATCCGGAGCCTGTGCAGAGAAGTCGGCCAGGCCAGCCTGAAACGCCTCGGCCAGGGATCGGGCCCCTGGAAGTCTGAAACAAAATTTTCAACGACCACAAAAGGGGTGCCGGGGGGGGCATCCCGACCACTCTCCGGCCAAAAAACGGAAAAAAAAAAAAAACGGAAAAAAAGGATCGGGGCCACCCGAGGCAAGGGAGTCACCAGGTCAACCCGGAGCCTGCAGCGCGAGCTGGGGCCGGTCGGACCCCTTCTCCGTCCGGGTCCCCCTGCCACGGGGTCGGGGCTTCGTTCCCGTCCGGACACCAGGTCAACCCGGAGCCTCCCCCGCGGGCTGCGGCAGGACGGACCCCGCTCCGCCCGTGTCCCCCTGCCCCGGGGCTCGGAGCTTCCTTCCCGTCCGGCCACCAGGTCAACCCTATACTTTGAAAGGGTTGACCTGGTGGCCGGTTTGCCTTTCGGCCACCAGGTCAACCCTATACTTTGAACGGGTTGACCTGGTGGCCGGTTTGCTTTTCGGCCACCAGGTCAACCCTATACTTTGAACGGGTTGACCTGGTGGCCGGTTTGCTTTTCGGCCACCAGGTCAACCCGGTTCCTGCCCCCGCGGGCTGGGGGCGGGCGGATCCCGCTCCGTCCGGTTCCCCTTGCCCCGGGATCGGGGCTTCCTTCCCGTCCGGACACCAGGTCAACCCGGAGCCTCCCCCGCGGGCTGGAGCCGGACAGACCCCGCTCCGCCCGGGTCCCCTTGCCCCGAGCTCGGGGCTTCCTTCCCGTCCGGACACCATGTCAACCCTGTGCCTGCCCTCGCCAGACATGTCCCCCAGGCAAGCCTGCGACGCCGTTGTCAGGGATCGGGACCCTGGAAGTCTGAAAAAAAATTATCAACGACCGCAAAAGGGGTTCTGGGGGGGGCATCCAGAGCACTCTCCGACCCAAAAAAGAAAAAAAAAAAAAAAACGGAAAAAAGGATCGGGCCCACCCGAGGCAGGGGAGTCACCGGGTCTATCCGGAGCCTGTGCAGAGAAGTCGGCCAGGCCAGCCTGAAACGCCTCGGCCAGGGATCGGGCCCCTGGAAGTCTGAAACAAAATTTTCAACGACCACAAAAGGGGTGCCGGGGGGGGGCATCCCGACCACTCTCCGGCCAAAAAACGGAAAAAAAAAAAAAAAGGGAAAAAAAGGATCGGGGCCACCCGAGGCAAGGGAGTCACCAGGTCAACCCGGAGCCTGCAGCGCGAGCTGGGGCCGGTCGGACCCCTTCTCCGTCCGGGTCCCCCTGCCACGGGGTCGGGGCTTCGTTCCCGTCCGGACACCAGGTCAACCCGGTGCCTCCCCCGCGGGCTGGAGCAGGACGGAACGCACTCCACCCGGGTCCCCCTGCCCCGGGGCTCGGGGCTTCCTTCCCGTCCGGCCACCAGGTCAACCCTATACTTTGAAAGGGTTGACCTGGTGGCCGGTTTGTTTTTCGGCCACCAGGTCAACCCTATACTTTGAACGGGTTGACCTGGTGGCCGGTTTGCTTTTCGGCCACCAGGTCAACCCTATACTTTGAACGGGTTGACCTGGTGGCCGGTTTGCTTTTCGGCCACCAGGTCAACCCGGTTCCTGCCCCCGCGGGCTGGGGGCGGGCGGATCCCGCTCCGTCCGGTTCCCCTTGCCCCGGGCTCGGGGCTTCCTTCCCGTCCGGACACCAGGTCAACCCGGAGCCTGCCCCCGCCAGACAAGTCCCCCAGGCCAGCCTGCGACGCCGTGGTCAGGGATCGGGACCCTGGAAGTCTGAAAAAAAATTATCAACGAGCGCAAAAGGGGTTCTGGGGGGGGCATCCAGACCACTCTCCGACCCAAAAAAGAAAAAAAAAAAAAACGGAAAAAAGGATCGGGCCCACCCGAGGCAGGGGAGTCACCGGGTCTATCCGGAGCCTGTGCAGAGAAGTCGGCCAGGCCAGCCTGAAACGCCTCGGCCAGGGATCGGGCCCCTGGAAGTCTGAAACAAAATTTTCAACGACCACAAAAGGGGTGCCGGGGGGGGCATCCCGACCACTCTCCGGCCAAAAAACGGAAAAAAAAAAAAAACGGAAAAAAAGGATCGGGGCCACCCGAGGCAAGGGAGTCACCAGGTCAACCCGGAGCCTGCAGCGCGAGCTGGGGCCGGTCGGACCCCTTCTCCGTCCGGGTCCCCCTGCCACGGGGTCGGGGCTTCGTTCCCGTCCGGACACCAGGTCAACCCGGAGCCTCCCCCGCGGGCTGCGGCAGGACGGACCCCGCTCCGCCCGTGTCCCCCTGCCCCGGGGCTCGGAGCTTCCTTCCCGTCCGGCCACCAGGTCAACCCTATACTTTGAAAGGGTTGACCTGGTGGCCGGTTTGCCTTTCGGCCACCAGGTCAACCCTATACTTTGAACGGGTTGACCTGGTGGCCGGTTTGCTTTTCGGCCACCAGGTCAACCCTATACTTTGAACGGGTTGACCTGGTGGCCGGTTTGCTTTTCGGCCACCAGGTCAACCCGGTTCCTGCCCCCGCGGGCTGGGGGCGGGCGGATCCCGCTCCGTCCGGTTCCCCTTGCCCCGGGATCGGGGCTTCCTTCCCGTCCGGACACCAGGTCAACCCGGAGCCTCCCCCGCGGGCTGGAGCCGGACAGACCCCGCTCCGCCCGGGTCCCCTTGCCCCGAGCTCGGGGCTTCCTTCCCGTCCGGACACCATGTCAACCCTGTGCCTGCCCTCGCCAGACATGTCCCCCAGGCAAGCCTGCGACGCCGTTGTCAGGGATCGGGACCCTGGAAGTCTGAAAAAAAATTATCAACGACCGCAAAAGGGGTTCTGGGGGGGCATCCAGAGCACTCTCCGACCCAAAAAAGAAAAAAAAAAAAAAAACGGAAAAAAGGATCGGGCCCACCCGAGGCAGGGGAGTCACCGGGTCTATCCGGAGCCTGTGCAGAGAAGTCGGCCAGGCCAGCCTGAAACGCCTCGGCCAGGGATCGGGCCCCTGGAAGTCTGAAACAAAATTTTCAACGACCACAAAAGGGGTGCCGGGGGGGGGCATCCCGACCACTCTCCGGCCAAAAAACGGAAAAAAAAAAAAAAAGGGAAAAAAAGGATCGGGGCCACCCGAGGCAAGGGAGTCACCAGGTCAACCCGGAGCCTGCAGCGCGAGCTGGGGCCGGTCGGACCCCTTCTCCGTCCGGGTCCCCCTGCCACGGGGTCGGGGCTTCGTTCCCGTCCGGACACCAGGTCAACCCGGTGCCTCCCCCGCGGGCTGGAGCAGGACGGAACGCACTCCACCCGGGTCCCCCTGCCCCGGGGCTCGGGGCTTCCTTCCCGTCCGGCCACCAGGTCAACCCTATACTTTGAAAGGGTTGACCTGGTGGCCGGTTTGTTTTTCGGCCACCAGGTCAACCCTATACTTTGAACGGGTTGACCTGGTGGCCGGTTTGCTTTTCGGCCACCAGGTCAACCCTATACTTTGAACGGGTTGACCTGGTGGCCGGTTTGCTTTTCGGCCACCAGGTCAACCCGGTTCCTGCCCCCGCGGGCTGGGGGCGGGCGGATCCCGCTCCGTCCGGTTCCCCTTGCCCCGGGCTCGGGGCTTCCTTCCCGTCCGGACACCAGGTCAACCCGGAGCCTGCCCCCGCCAGACAAGTCCCCCAGGCCAGCCTGCGACGCCGTGGTCAGGGATCGGGACCCTGGAAGTCTGAAAAAAAATTATCAACGAGCGCAAAAGGGGTTCTGGGGGGGGCATCCAGACCACTCTCCGACCCAAAAAAGAAAAAAAAAAAAAACGGAAAAAAGGATCGGGCCCACCCGAGGCAGGGGAGTCACCGGGTCTATCCGGAGCCTGTGCAGAGAAGTCGGCCAGGCCAGCCTGAAACGCCTCGGCCAGGGATCGGGCCCCTGGAAGTCTGAAACAAAATTTTCAACGACCACAAAAGGGGTGCCGGGGGGGGCATCCCGACCACTCTCCGGCCAAAAAACGGAAAAAAAAAAAAACGGAAAAAAAGGATCGGGGCCACCCGAGGCAAGGGAGTCACCAGGTCAACCCGGAGCCTGCAGCGCGAGCTGGGGCCGGTCGGACCCCTTCTCCGTCCGGGTCCCCCTGCCACGGGGTCGGGGCTTCGTTCCCGTCCGGACACCAGGTCAACCCGGAGCCTCCCCCGCGGGCTGCGGCAGGACGGACCCCGCTCCGCCCGTGTCCCCCTGCCCCGGGGCTCGGAGCTTCCTTCCCGTCCGGCCACCAGGTCAACCCTATACTTTGAAAGGGTTGACCTGGTGGCCGGTTTGCCTTTCGGCCACCAGGTCAACCCTATACTTTGAACGGGTTGACCTGGTGGCCGGTTTGCTTTTCGGCCACCAGGTCAACCCTATACTTTGAACGGGTTGACCTGGTGGCCGGTTTGCTTTTCGGCCACCAGGTCAACCCGGTTCCTGCCCCCGCGGGCTGGGGGCGGGCGGATCCCGCTCCGTCCGGTTCCCCTTGCCCCGGGATCGGGGCTTCCTTCCCGTCCGGACACCAGGTCAACCCGGAGCCTCCCCCGCGGGCTGGAGCCGGACAGACCCCGCTCCGCCCGGGTCCCCTTGCCCCGAGCTCGGGGCTTCCTTCCCGTCCGGACACCATGTCAACCCTGTGCCTGCCCTCGCCAGACATGTCCCCCAGGCAAGCCTGCGACGCCGTTGTCAGGGATCGGGACCCTGGAAGTCTGAAAAAAAATTATCAACGACCGCAAAAGGGGTTCTGGGGGGGCATCCAGAGCACTCTCCGACCCAAAAAAGAAAAAAAAAAAAAAAACGGAAAAAAGGATCGGGCCCACCCGAGGCAGGGGAGTCACCGGGTCTATCCGGAGCCTGTGCAGAGAAGTCGGCCAGGCCAGCCTGAAACGCCTCGGCCAGGGATCGGGCCCCTGGAAGTCTGAAACAAAATTTTCAACGACCACAAAAGGGGTGCCGGGGGGGGGCATCCCGACCACTCTCCGGCCAAAAAACGGAAAAAAAAAAAAAAAGGGAAAAAAAGGATCGGGGCCACCCGAGGCAAGGGAGTCACCAGGTCAACCCGGAGCCTGCAGCGCGAGCTGGGGCCGGTCGGACCCCTTCTCCGTCCGGGTCCCCCTGCCACGGGGTCGGGGCTTCGTTCCCGTCCGGACACCAGGTCAACCCGGTGCCTCCCCCGCGGGCTGGAGCAGGACGGAACGCACTCCACCCGGGTCCCCCTGCCCCGGGGCTCGGGGCTTCCTTCCCGTCCGGCCACCAGGTCAACCCTATACTTTGAAAGGGTTGACCTGGTGGCCGGTTTGTTTTTCGGCCACCAGGTCAACCCTATACTTTGAACGGGTTGACCTGGTGGCCGGTTTGCTTTTCGGCCACCAGGTCAACCCTATACTTTGAACGGGTTGACCTGGTGGCCGGTTTGCTTTTCGGCCACCAGGTCAACCCGGTTCCTGCCCCCGCGGGCTGGGGGCGGGCGGATCCCGCTCCGTCCGGTTCCCCTTGCCCCGGGATCGGGGCTTCCTTCCCGTCCGGACACCAGGTCAACGCGGAGCCTCCCCCGCGGGCTGGAGCCGGACAGACCCCGCTCCGCCCGGGTCCCCTTGCCCCGAGCTCGGGGCTTCCTTCCCGTCCGGACACCATGTCAACCCTGTGCCTGCCCTCGCCAGACATGTCCCCCAGGCAAGCCTGCGACGCCGTTGTCAGGGATCGGGACCCTGGAAGTCTGAAAAAAAATTATCAACGACCGCAAAAGAGGTTCTGGGGGGGCATCCAGAGCACTCTCCGGCCAAAAAAGAAAAAAAAAAAAAAAGCGGAAAAAAGGATCGGGCCCACCCGAGGCAGGGGAGTCACCGGGTCAATACGGAGCCTGTGCAGAGAAGTCCGCCAGGCCAGCCTGAAACGCCGCGGCCAGGGATCGGGCCCCTGGAAGTCTGAAATTTTTTTTTCAACGACCACAAAAGGGGTGCCGGGGGGGCATCCTGACCACTCTCCGGCCAAAAAAGGGGCAAAAAAAAAACGGAAAAAAGGATCGGGGCCACCCGAGGCAGGGGAGTCACCAGGTCAACCCGGAGCCTGCAGCGCGAGCTGGGGCCGGTCGAACCCCTTCTCCGTCCGGGTCCCCCTGCCACGGGGTCGGGGCTTCGTTCCCGTCCGGACACCAGGTCAACCCGGTGCCTCCCCCGCGGGCTGGAGCCGGACGGAACGCACTCCACCTGGGTCCCCCTGCCCCGGGGCTCGGGGCTTCCTTCCCGTCCGGCCACCAGGTCAACCCTATACTTTGAACGGGTTTACCTGGTGGCGGGTTTGCTCTTCGGCCACCAGGTCAACCCTATACTTTGAACGGGTTTACCTGGTGGCCGGTTAGCTTTTCGGCCACCAGGTCAACCCTATACTTTGAACGGGTTTACCTGGTGGCCGGTTTGCTCTTCGGCCACCAGGTCAACCCTATACTTTGAACGGGTTTACCTGGTGGCCGGTTTGCTTTTCGGCCACCAGGTCAACCCTATACTTTGAACGGGTTTACCTGGTGGCCGGTTTGCTTTTCGGCCACCAGGTCAACCCTATACTTTGAACGGGTTTACCTGGTGGCCGGTTTGCTCTTCGGCCACCAGGTCAACCCGATACTTTGAACGGGTTCACCTGGTGGCCGGTTTGCTTTTCGGCCACCAGGTCAACCCGGTTCCTGCCCCCGCGGGCTGGGGCCGGGCGGACCCCGCTCCGTCCGGGTGCCCCTGCCCCGGGGCCCGGGGCTTAATTCTCCTCCGGCCACCAGGTCAACCCGGTTCCTGCCCCCGCGGGCTGGGGCCGGGCGGACCCCGCTCCGTCCGGGTGCCCCTGCCCCGGGGCCCCGGGCTTAATTCTCCTCCGGCCACCAGGTCAACCCGGTTCCTGCCCCCGCGGGCTGGGGCCGGGCGGACCCCGCTCCGTCCGTGTGCCCCTGCCCCGGGGCCCCGGGCTTAATTCTCCGCCGGCCACCAGGTCAACCCGGTTCCTGCCCCCGCGGGCTGGGGCCGGGCGGACCCCGCTCCGTCCGGGTGCCCCTGCCCCGGGGCCCCGGGCTTAATTCTCCTCCGGCCACCAGGTCAACCCGGTTCCTGCCCCCGCGGGCTGGGGCCGGGCGGACCCCGCTCCGTCCGGGTGCCCCTGCCCCGGGGCCCCGGGCTTAATTCTCCTCCGGCCACCAGGTCAACCCGGTTCCTGCCCCCGCGGGCTGGGGCCGGGCGGACCCCGCTCCGTCCGGGTGCTCCTGCCCCGGGGCCCCGGGCTTAATTCTCCTCCGGCCACCAGGTCAACCCGGTTCCTGCCCCCGCGGGCTGGGGCCGGGCGGACCCCGCTACGTCCGGGTGCCCCTGCCCCGGGCTTAATACTCCTCCGGCCACCAGGTCAACCCGGTTCCTGCCCCCGCGGGCTGGGGCCGGGCGGACCCCGCTCCGTCCAGGTGCCCCTGCCCCGGGGCCCCGGGCTTAATTCTCCTCCGGCCACCAGGTCAACCCGGTTCCTGCCCCCGCGGGCTGGGGCAGGGCGGACCCCGCTACGTCCGGGTGCCCCTGCCCCGGGCTTAATACTCCTCCGGCCACCAGGTCAACCCGGTTCCTGCCCCCGCGGGCTGGGGCAGGGCGGACCCCGCTCCGTCCGGGTGCCCCTGCCCCGGGCTTAATACTCCTCCGGCCACCAGGTCAACCCGGTTCCTGCCCCCGCGGGCTGGGGCCGGGCGGACCCCGCTCCGTCCGGGTGCCCCTGCCCCGGGCTTAATACTCCTCCGGCCACCAGGTCAACCCGGTTCCTGCCCCCGCGGGCTGGGGCCGGGCGGACCCCGCTCCGTCCGGGTGCCCCTGCCCCGGGGCCCCGGGCTTAATTCTCCTCCGGCCACCAGGTCAACCCGGTTCCTGCCCCCGCGGGCTGGGGCCGGGCGGACCCCGCTCCGTCCGGGTGCCCCTGCCCCGGGGCCCCGGGCTTAATTCTCCTCCGGCCACCAGGTCAACCCGGTTCCTGCCCCCGCGGGCTGGGGCCGGGCGGACCCCGCTCCGTCCGGGTGCTCCTGCCCCGGGGCCCCGGGCTTAATTCTCCTCCGGCCACCAGGTCAACCCGGTTCCTGCCCCCGCGGGCTGGGGCCGGGCGGACCCCGCTACGTCCGGGTGCCCCTGCCCCGGGCTTAATACTCCTCCGGCCACCAGGTCAACCCGGTTCCTGCCCCCGCGGGCTGGGGCCGGGCGGACCCCGCTCCGTCCAGGTGCCCCTGCCCCGGGGCCCCGGGCTTAATTCTCCGCCGGCCACCAGGTCAACCCGGTTCCTGCCCCCGCGGGCTGGGGCCGGGCGGACCCCGCTCCGTCCGTGTGCTCCTGCCCCGGGGCCCCGGGCTTAATTCTCCTCCGGCCACCAGGTCAACCCGGTTCCTGCCCCCGCGGGCTGGGGCCGGGCGGACCCCGCTCCGTCCGGGTGCCCCTGCCCCGGGCTTAATACTCCTCCGGCCACCAGGTCAACCCGGTTCCTGCCCCCGCGGGCTGGGGCCGGGCGGACCCCGCTCCGTCCGGGTGCCCCTGCCCCGGGGCCCCGGGCTTAATTCTCCTCCGGCCACCAGGTCAACCCGGTTCCTGCCCCCGCGGGCTGGGGCAGGGCGGACCCCGCTCCGTCCGGGTGCCCCTGCCCCGGGCTTAATACTCCTCCGGCCACCAGGTCAACCCGGTTCCTGCCCCCGCGGGCTGGGGCCGGGCGGACCCCGCTCCGTCCGGGTGCCCCTGCCCCGGGGCCCCGGGCTTAATTCTCCTCCGGCCACCAGGTCAACCCGGTTCCTGCCCCCGCGGGCTGGGGCAGGGCGGACCCCGCTCCGTCCGGGTGCCCCTGCCCCGGGCTTAATACTCCTCCGGCCACCAGGTCAACCCGGTTCCTGCCCCCGCGGGCTGGGGCCGGGCGGACCCCGCTCCGTCCGGGTGCCCCTGCCGCGGGGCCCCGGGCTTAATTCTCCGCCGGCCACCAGGTCAACCCGGTTCCTGCCCCCGCGGGCTGGGGCCGGGCGGACCCCGCTCCGTCCGGGTGCCCCTGCCCCGGGCTTAATACTCCTCCGGCCACCAGGTCAACCCGGTTCCTGCCCCCGCGGGCTGGGGCCGGGCGGACCCCGCTCCGTCCGGGTGCCCCTGCCCCGGGCTTAATACTCCTCCGGCCACCAGGTCAACCCGGTTCCTGCCCCCGCGGGCTGGGGCCGGGCGGACCCCGCTCCGTCCGGCTGCCCCTGCCCCGGGGCCCCGGGCTTAATTCTCCGCCGGCCACCAGGTCAACCCGGTTCCTGCCCCCGCGGGCTGGGGCCGGGCGGACCCCGCTCCGTCCGGGTGCCCCTGCCCCGGGCTTAATACTCCTCCGGCCACCAGGTCAACCCGGTTCCTGCCCCCGCGGGCTGGGGCCGGGCGGACCCCGCTCCGTCCGGGTGCCCCTGCCCCGGGCTTAATACTCCTCCGGCCACCAGGTCAACCCGGTTCCTGCCCCCGCGGGCTGGGGCCGGGCGGACCCCGCTCCGTCCGGGTGCCCCTGCCCCGGGCTTAATACTCCTCCGGCCACCAGGTCAACCCGGTTCCTGCCCCCGCGGGCTGGGGCCGGGCGGACCCCGCTCCGTCCGGGTGCCCCTGCCCCGGGCTTAATACTCCTCCGGCCACCAGGTCAACCCGGTTCCTGCCCCCGCGGGCTGGGGCCGGGCGGACCCCGCTCCGTCCGGGTGCCCCTGCCCCGGGCTTAATACTCCTCCGGCCACCAGGTCAACCCGGTTCCTGCCCCCGCGGGCTGGGGCCGGGCGGACCCCGCTCCGTCCGGGTGCCCCTGCCCCGGGGCTCGGAGCTTCCTTCCCGTCCGGCCACCAGGTCAACCCTATACTTTGAGAGGGTTGACCTGGTGGCCGGTTTGCCTTTCGGCCACCAGGTCAACCCTATACTTTGAACGGGTTGACCTGGTGGCCGGTTTGCTTTTCGGCCACCAGGTCAACCCTATACTTTGAACGGGTTGACCTGGTGGCCGGTTTGCTTTTCGGCCACCAGGTCAACCCGGTTCCTGCCCCCGCGGGCTGGGGGCGGGCGGATCCCGCTCCGTCCGGTTCCCCTTGCCCCGGGATCGGGGCTTCCTTCCCGTCCGGACACCAGGTCAACCCGGAGCCTCCCCCGCGGGCTGGAGCCGGACAGACCCCGCTCCGCCCGGGTCCCCTTGCCCCGAGCTCGGGGCTTCCTTCCCGTCCGGACACCATGTCAACCCTGTGCCTGCCCTCGCCAGACATGTCCACCAGGCAAGCCTGCGACGCCGTTGTCAGGGATCGGGACCCTGGAAGTCTGAAAAAAAATTATCAACGAGCGCAAAAGGGGTTCTGGGGGGGGCATCCAGACCACTCTCCGACCCAAAAAAGAAAAAAAAAAAAAACGGAAAAAAGGATCGGGCCCACCCGAGGCAGGGGAGTCACCGGGTCTATCCGGAGCCTGTGCAGAGAAGTCGGCCAGGCCAGCCTGAAACGCCTCGGCCAGGGATCGGGCCCCTGGAAGTCTGAAACAAAATTTTCAACGACCACAAAAGGGGTGCCGGGGGGGGCATCCCGACCACTCTCCGGCCAAAAAACGGAAAAAAAAAAAAAAACGGAAAAAAAGGATCGGGGCCACCCGAGGCAAGGGAGTCACCAGGTCAACCCGGAGCCTGCAGCGCGAGCTGGGGCCGGTCGGACCCCTTCTCCGTCCGGGTCCCCCTGCCACGGGGTCGGGGCTTCGTTCCCGTCCGGACACCAGGTCAACCCGGAGCCTCCCCCGCGGGCTGCGGCAGGACGGACCCCGCTCCGCCCGTGTGCCCCTGCCCCGGGGCTCGGAGCTTCCTTCCCGTCCGGCCACCAGGTCAACCCTATACTTTGAACGGGTTGACCTGGTGGCCGGTTTGCTTTTCGGCCACCAGGTCAACCCGGTTCCTGCCCCCGCGGGCTGGGGGCGGGCGGATCCCGCTCCGTCCGGTTCCCCTTGCCCCGGGATCGGGGCTTCCTTCCCGTCCGGACACCAGGTCAACCCGGAGCCTCCCCCGCGGGCTGGAGCCGGACAGACCCCGCTCCGCCCGGGTCCCCTTGCCCCGAGCTCGGGGCTTCCTTCCCGTCCGGACACCATGTCAACCCTGTGCCTGCCCTCGCCAGACATGTCCCCCAGGCAAGCCTGCGACGCCGTTGTCAGGGATCGGGACCCTGGAAGTCTGAAAAAAAATTATCAACGACCGCAAAAGGGGTTCTGGGGGGGCATCCAGAGCACTCTCCGGCCAAAAAAGAAAAAAAAAAAAAAGCGGAAAAAAGGATCGGGCCCACCCGAGGCAGGGGA
>NC_140414.1:1046707-1056707 GCF_965140295.1 Lepidochelys olivacea | reverse complement strand
TGGGGTGAGCCTCCGAAGAGAGCCCCCCTTCTCCCCGCTTTCCCAGGCGGCCCGGGTTACACCCCCGCGGGGGGCTAGGGTCGAAGCCGGCGGGGGAGAGCGAGAGAGAGAGAGACGGAGGGCGCGAGAGAGGGGCCGTCGAGACCCCCCTCGGCACCTCCCCCCGAAACCCCTCTAACCTCTCTGCCCCCGCATTCCCCGGTGCTCCGGGTAACACCCAGGGGGAGTCCGGCAGCAGAGCGGGCGCGGGGGCCCTCTCGCTGCTTTTCTTCCCCCCGGTGCCCCGGGCGGACACCGAAGAAGGATGGCGGGAGCCAGACGGGGCGGGCCCCCTCGAGCCCCCCTTCGCCCCCGCTTTTCCCGGTGGCCCTCGAACGTGGCGACGCGGCACGGAGGACGCCGCGCCCGCCTTCCAGGCAACGCGCTAGAGAAGTAGTCGGCGACCCAGAGCCGGAGGACAGCAGGGGGTACTGGGGCTCCAGCGAGAGGGCGGTACGAGGGTCCCACCGACGGCGACGGAGGCTCCAGCACCCCCGGAGGCCCGCGCCCCGGAGCGTGCGTGGAGGAGGACCGTCGGGGACGGCGGGGGACCGCAGCGCGCCCCTGCTCGCTCTCGCGACCGTGTTTGGCCCTGCTGAGCCTCGCGGCTGGCCTGGGTTTTCGGACCCCTGGGTGGGCTGCCGGAGCCGCTCGACCTCGCACGGCGGAGATCTCAGCCGGCCGGCAACACCCACGGCACGGGGGGGGGGGGCCGGGCACGCGCCCGCCCCCCGCCCCCTCTCCCCAAGGAGGCAAGTCCCAATCGGCCCCGGGGTCGGGGAACGCAAAGGGGAAGCGGGACCCAAATCCGCCTGAACGCCGGAGGCCCCCTGCCGCCGGGGCTCCGGCCCGCGAAGGGCCCTTCCCGTCGCGAAGGTGAGCGCCACATCGATCGGAAGGCAAGCGGGGAGCGGGCCCCCCCTCCCTCCGGGGGGCGCCGACAGTCGGAGTTCGCATCCCGGCCACCGGGCCTGCGCCGGGGGTGCGAGGGGACGACGGGGTCCCCGGAGGCGAAGAGCCGGAAAAGGGGGGGGGCACGGAGGGCCGAGGGCCGCCCCACCTGCCAACGTGCCCCATTCCCCCCTCGCGAGATCGGGTACAACACTCAGATTGGTCCCCCGGGCTCATCTCTGGTTCTCAGAGGTTCTGAAAAACCTGTCCTCAGAAATCTCCGCGCACCCGTCGGAATGAACTATGTGAAAAATCCAACCGCCAATTTAGCGGGACCAATCTGAAAATCAATCCGACCTCGTGGTTCCCTCGGTCGGCCGAAGGGAGTTTTGGCGACCCCATCCGGACTTCCGTGAGACTGCCGGCCACCAGGTCAACCCGTTACTTTCAATGGGGTTGACCTGGTGGCCGAGCAGGGACTTAGAAATTTTTTCAGCCTTTTTCTGGGGTTGACCTGGTGGCCGAGCAGGGACTTAGCCATTTTTTCAGCCTTTTCCTGGGGTTGACCTGGTGGCCGAGCAGGGACTTAGCCATTTTTTCAGCCTTTTCCTGGGGTTGACCTGGTGGCCGAGCAGGGACTTAGAAATTTTTTTCAGCCGTTTTTTCCTCCGGGTTGACCTGGTGGCCGAGCAGGGACTTAGTAATTTTTTCAGCCGTTTTTCCTCCGGGTTGACCTGGTGGCCGAGCAGGGACTTAGAAAAATTTTTTCAGCCGTTTTTCCTCCGGGTTGACCTGGTGGCCGAGCAGGGACTTAGCGATTTTTTTCAGCCGTTTTTCCTCCGGGTTGACCTGGTGGCCGAGCGTCTCGCCATCCGCGGCCGGAGCGAGAGAAGGCCACCAGGCCAGCCTGCGACGCCGCGGCCGTGGATCGGGCCCCTGGAAGTCGGAAAAAAAATTTTTCACCGACCCCCAAAGGGGTGCTGGGGGGACACCCAGACCACTCTCCGGGAAAAAAAAAAAAAACCGGAAAAAAGGATCGGGCCCACCCGAGGCAGGGGAGTCACCGGGTCAACCCGGACCCTGTCCCGCAGGAGAGCTCCCCCAGGCCAGCCTGCGACGCCGCGGCCAGGGATCGGGCCCCTGGAGGTCTAAAAAAAAAATTTCACCGACCGCCAAAGGGGTGCTGGGGGGGCATCCAGAGCACTCTCCGGCCGAAAAGGAAAAAACCTCGGAAAAAAGGATCGGGCCCACCCGAGGCAAGGGAGTCACCGGGTCAACCCGGCGCCTGTGCCCGAGAGGTCCCGCCGGCCAGCCTGAAACGCCCCGCCAGGGATCGGGGCCCTGGAAGTCTGAAATTTTTTTTCACCGACCCCAAACGGGGTGGCGGGGGAAGGCGTCCCTACCACCCTCCGGCCAAAAAATGAAAAAAAAAAAAAAAAACGGAAAAAAGGATCGGGGCCACCCGAGGCAGGGGAGTCACCGGGTCAACCCGGCGCCTGTGCCCGAGAGGTCCCGCCGGCCAGCCTGAAACGCCCCGCCAGGGATCGGGGCCCTGGAGGTCTGAAATTTTTTTTCACCGACCCCAAACGGGGTGGCGGGGGAAGGCGTCCCTACCACCCTCCGGCCAAAAAATGAAAAAAAAAAAAAAACGGAAAAAAGGATCGGGGCCACCCGAGGCAGGGGAGTCACCGGGTCAACCCGGCGCCTGTGCCCGAGAGGTCCCGCCGGCCAGCCTGAAACGCCCCGCCAGGGATCGGGGCCCTGGAAGTCTGAAATTTTTTTTTCACCGACCCCAAACGGGGTGGCGGGGGAAGGCGTCCCTACCACCCTCCGGCCAAAAAATGAAAAAAAAAAAAAAACCGGAAAAAAGGATCGGGGCCACCCGAGGCAGGGGAGTCACCGGGTCAACCCGGAGCCTGCACGGCGGGCTGGGGCCGGACGGACCCCGATCAGCCCGGGTACCCCTGCCCCGGGGCTCGGGGCTTCCGGACACCAGGTCAACCCGGAGCCTGCCCCCCCCCCCCGCGCGGGCTGGGGCCGGACGGACCCCGCTCCGCCCGTGTCCCCCTGCCGCGGGCTCGGGGCTTCCGGACACCAGGTCAACCCGGAGGCTGCCCCCGCGGGCTGGAGCCGGGCGGACAACACTGCGCCCGGGTTCCCCTGCCGCGGGCTCAGGGCTTCCTTCCCGTCCGGACGCCATGTCAACACCGAGCCTGCCCCCACGCCAGACAAGCCCCGCAGGCCACCCTGCGACGCCGTGGTCAGGGATCGGGACCCTGGAAGTCTTTTTTAAAAATTTTCAACGACCCCAAAAGGGGATCTGAGGGGCATCCAGACCACTCTCCGGACCCAAAAAAAAAAAAACGGAAAAAAGGATCGGGGCCACCCGAGGCAGGGGAGTCACCGGGTCAACCCGGCGCCTGTGCCCGAGAGGTCCCGCAGGCCAGCCTGAAACGCCCCGCCAGGGATCGGGGCCCTGGAAGTCTGAATTTTTTTTTTCACCGACCCCAAACGGGGTGGCGGGGGAAGGCATCCCTACCACCCTCCGGCCAAAAAATGAAAAAAAAAAAAAAACGGAAAAAAGGATCGGGGCCACCGGAGGCAGGGGAGTCACCGGGTCAACCCGGCGCCTGTGCACGAGAGGTCCCGCCGGCCAGCCTGAAACGCCCCGCCAGGGATCGGGGCCCTGGAAGTCTGAATTTTTTTTTCACCGACCCCAAACGGGGTGGCGGGGGAAGGCATCCCTACCACCCTCCGGCCAAAAAATGAAAAAAAAAAAAAAAACGGAAAAAAGGATCGGGGCCACCGGAGGCAGGGGAGTCACCGGGTCAACCCGGCGCCTGTGCCCGAGAGGTCCCGCCGGCCAGCCTGAAACGCCCCGCCAGGGATCGGGGCCCTGGAAGTCTGAAATTTTTTTTCACCGACCCCAAACGGGGTGGCGGGGGAAGGCATCCCTACCACCCTCCGGCCAAAAAATGAAAAAAAAAAAAAACGGAAAAAAGGATCGGGGCCACCGGAGGCAGGGGAGTCACCGGGTCAACCCGGCGCCTGTGCACGAGAGGTCCCGCCGGCCAGCCTGAAACGCCCCGCCAGGGATCGGGGCCCTGGAAGTCTGAATTTTTTTTTCACCGACCCCAAACGGGGTGGCGGGGGAAGGCATCCCTACCACCCTCCGGCCAAAAAATGAAAAAAAAAAAAAAAACGGAAAAAAGGATCGGGGCCACCGGAGGCAGGGGAGTCACCGGGTCAACCCGGCGCCTGTGCCCGAGAGGTCCCGCCGGCCAGCCTGAAACGCCCCGCCAGGGATCGGGGCCCTGGAAGTCTGAAATTTTTTTTCACCGACCCCAAACGGGGTGGCGGGGGAAGGCATCCCTACCACCCTCCGGCCAAAAAATGAAAAAAAAAAAAAAACGGAAAAAAGGATCGGGGCCACCCGAGGCAGGGGAGTCACCAGGTCAACCCGGAGCCTGCACCGCGGGCTGGGGCCGGACGGACACCGATCAGCCCGGGTACCCCTGCCCCGGGGCTCGGGGCTTCCGGACACCAGGTCAACCCGGAGCCTGCCCCCCGCGGCCTGGGGCCGGACGGACCCCGCTCCGCCCGTGTCCCGCTGCCGCGGGCTCGGGGCTTCCTTCCCTTCCGGACACCAGGTCAACCCGGAGCTTGCTCCCCGCGGGTTGTGCCGGGGGGACCCCGCTCCGCCCCTGTTCCCCTGCCCCGGACTCGGGGCTTCTTTCCCCTCCGGACACCAGGTCAACCCGGAGCTTGCCCTCGCGGGCTGGAGCCGGGCGGACAACACTGCGCCCGGGTTCCCCTGCCGCGGGCTCTGGGCTTCCTTCCCGTCCGGACACCATGTCCACCCGGAGCCTGCCCCCCGCCAGACAAGCCCCCCAGGCCACTCTGCGACGCCGTGGTCAGGGATCGGGACCCTGGAAGTCTTTTTAAAAAATTTTCACCGACCCCAAAAGGGGATCTGAGGGACATCCAGACCACTCTCCGGACCCCAAAAAAAAAAAAAAAAAAAAAACCGGAAAAAAGGATCGGGCCCACCCGAGGCAGGGGAGTCACTGGTTCAACCCGGAGCCTGTGCAGAGAAGTCCGCCAGGCCAGCCTGAAACGCCGCGGCCAGGGATCGGGCCCCTGGAAGTCTGAAATTTTTTTCCACCGACCCCAAACGTGGTGGCGGCGGGGAGGCATCCCGACCACCGTCCGGCCAAAAAAGAAAAAAAGCCGGAAAAAAGGATCGGGGCCACCCGAGGCAGGGGAGTCACCAGGTCAACCCGGAGCCTGCACCGAGGGCTGGGGCCGGACGGACCCCGCTCAGCCCGTGTACCCCTGCCTCGCGGCTTCCTTCCCGTCCGGACACCAGGTCAACCCGGAGCCTCCCCCGCGGGCTGGAGCCGGACGAACCCCGCTCCACCCGGGTCCCCCTGCCCCGGGGCTCGGGGCTTCCTTCCCGTCCGG
The DNA here is from genome assembly GCF_965140295.1 of Lepidochelys olivacea. NCBI lineage: Eukaryota > Metazoa > Chordata > Testudines > Cheloniidae > Lepidochelys > Lepidochelys olivacea. The sequence goes on along the minus strand of NC_140414.1, from coordinate 1,051,313 downwards.
CCACCAGGTCAACCCTATACTTTGAGCGGGTTGACCTGGTGGCCGGTTTGCTTTTCGGCCACCAGGTCAACCCTATTCTTTGAACGGGTTGACCTGGTGGCCGGTTTGCTTTTCGGCCACCAGGTCAACCCTATACTTTGAACGGGTTGACCTGGTGGCCGGTTTGCTTTTCGGCCACCAGGTCAACCCGGTTCCTGCCCCCGCGGGCTGGGGCCGGGCGAATCCCGCTCCGTCCGGGTCCCCTTGCCCCGGGCTCGGGGCTTCCTTCCCGTCCGGACACCAGGTCAACCCGGAGCCTGCCCCCGCCAGACAAGTCCCCCAGGCCAGCCTGCGACGCCGTGGTCAGGGATCGGGACCCTGGAAGTCTGAAAAAAAATTATCAACGAGCGCAAAAGGGGTTCTGGGGGGGGCATCCAGACCACTCTCCGACCCAAAAAAGAAAAAAAAAAAAAACGGAAAAAAGGATCGGGCCCACCCGAGGCAGGGGAGTCACCGGGTCTATCCGGAGCCTGTGCAGAGAAGTCGGCCAGGCCAGCCTGAAACGCCTCGGCCAGGGATCGGGCCCCTGGAAGTCTGAAACAAAATTTTCAACGACCACAAAAGGGGTGCCGGGGGGGGCATCCCGACCACTCTCCGGCCAAAAAACGGAAAAAAAAAAAAAACGGAAAAAAAGGATCGGGGCCACCCGAGGCAAGGGAGTCACCAGGTCAACCCGGAGCCTGCAGCGCGAGCTGGGGCCGGTCGGACCCCTTCTCCGTCCGGGTCCCCCTGCCACGGGGTCGGGGCTTCGTTCCCGTCCGGACACCAGGTCAACCCGGAGCCTCCCCCGCGGGCTGCGGCAGGACGGACCCCGCTCCGCCCGTGTCCCCCTGCCCCGGGGCTCGGAGCTTCCTTCCCGTCCGGCCACCAGGTCAACCCTATACTTTGAAAGGGTTGACCTGGTGGCCGGTTTGCCTTTCGGCCACCAGGTCAACCCTATACTTTGAACGGGTTGACCTGGTGGCCGGTTTGCTTTTCGGCCACCAGGTCAACCCTATACTTTGAACGGGTTGACCTGGTGGCCGGTTTGCTTTTCGGCCACCAGGTCAACCCGGTTCCTGCCCCCGCGGGCTGGGGGCGGGCGGATCCCGCTCCGTCCGGTTCCCCTTGCCCCGGGATCGGGGCTTCCTTCCCGTCCGGACACCAGGTCAACCCGGAGCCTCCCCCGCGGGCTGGAGCCGGACAGACCCCGCTCCGCCCGGGTCCCCTTGCCCCGAGCTCGGGGCTTCCTTCCCGTCCGGACACCATGTCAACCCTGTGCCTGCCCTCGCCAGACATGTCCCCCAGGCAAGCCTGCGACGCCGTTGTCAGGGATCGGGACCCTGGAAGTCTGAAAAAAAATTATCAACGACCGCAAAAGGGGTTCTGGGGGGGCATCCAGAGCACTCTCCGACCCAAAAAAGAAAAAAAAAAAAAAAACGGAAAAAAGGATCGGGCCCACCCGAGGCAGGGGAGTCACCGGGTCTATCCGGAGCCTGTGCAGAGAAGTCGGCCAGGCCAGCCTGAAACGCCTCGGCCAGGGATCGGGCCCCTGGAAGTCTGAAACAAAATTTTCAACGACCACAAAAGGGGTGCCGGGGGGGGCATCCCGACCACTCTCCGGCCAAAAAACGGAAAAAAAAAAAAAAACGGAAAAAAAGGATCGGGGCCACCCGAGGCAAGGGAGTCACCAGGTCAACCCGGAGCCTGCAGCGCGAGCTGGGGCCGGTCGGACCCCTTCTCCGTCCGGGTCCCCCTGCCACGGGGTCGGGGCTTCGTTCCCGTCCGGACACCAGGTCAACCCGGAGCCTCCCCCGCGGGCTGCGGCAGGACGGACCCCGCTCCGCCCGTGTGCCCCTGCCCCGGGGCTCGGAGCTTCCTTCCCGTCCGGCCACCAGGTCAACCCTATACTTTGAAAGGGTTGACCTGGTGGCCGGTTTGCCTTTCGGCCACCAGGTCAACCCTATACTTTGAACGGGTTGACCTGGTGGCCGGTTTGCTTTTCGGCCACCAGGTCAACCCTATACTTTGAACGGGTTGACCTGGTGGCCGGTTTGCTTTTCGGCCACCAGGTCAACCCGGTTCCTGCCCCCGCGGGCTGGGGGCGGGCGGATCCCGCTCCGTCCGGTTCCCCTTGCCCCGGGATCGAGGCTTCCTTCCCGTCCGGACACCAGGTCAACCCGGAGCCTCCCCCGCGGGCTGGAGCCGGACAGACCCCGCTCCGCCCGGGTCCCCTTGCCCCGAGCTCGGGGCTTCCTTCCCGTCCGGACACCATGTCAACCCTGTGCCTGCCCTCGCCAGACATGTCCCCCAGGCAAGCCTGCGACGCCGTTGTCAGGGATCGGGACCCTGGAAGTCTGAAAAAAAATTATCAACGACCGCAAAAGGGGTTCTGGGGGGGCATCCAGAGCACTCTCCGGCCAAAAAAGAAAAAAAAAAAAAAGCGGAAAAAAGGATCGGGCCCACCCGAGGCAGGGGAGCCACCGGGTCAAACCGGAGCCTGTGCAGAGAAGTCCGCCAGGCCAGCCTGAAACGCCGCGGCCAGGGATCGGGCCCCTGGAAGTCTGAAATTTTTTTTTCAACGACCACAAAAGGGGTGCCGGGGGGGCATCCTGACCACTCTCCGGCCAAAAAAGGGGCAAAAAAAAAACGGAAAAAAGGATCGGGGCCACCCGAGGCAGGGGAGTCACCAGGTCAACCCGGAGCCTGCAGCGCGAGCTGGGGCCGGTCGAACCCCTTCTCCGTCCGGGTCCCCCTGCCACGGGGTCGGGGCTTCGTTCCCGTCCGGACACCAGGTCAACCCGGTGCCTCCCCCGCGGGCTGGAGCCGGACGGAACGCACTCCACCCGGGTCCCCCTGCCCCGGGGCTCGGGGCTTCCTTCCCGTCCGGCCACCAGGTCAACCCTATACTTTGAAAGGGTTGACCTGGTGGCCGGTTTGTTTTTCGGCCACCAGGTCAACCCTATACTTTGAACGGGTTTACCTGGTGGCCGCTTTACTTTTCGGCCACCAGGTCAACCCTATACTTTGAACGGGTTTACCTGGTGGCCGGTTTGCTTTTCGGCCACCAGGTCAACCCTATACTTTGAACGGGTTTACCTGGTGGCCGGTTTGCTCTTCGGCCACCAGGTCAACCCTATACTTTGAACGGGTTTACCTGGTGGCCGGTTTGCTTTTCGGCCACCAGGTCAACCCTATACTTTGAACGGGTTTACCTGGTGGCCGGTTTGCTCTTCGGCCACCAGGTCAACCCGATACTTTGAACGGGTTCACCTGGTGGCCGGTTTGCTTTTCGGCCACCAGGTCAACCCGGTTCCTGCCCCCGCGGGCTGGGGCCGGGCGGACCCCGCTCCGTCCGGGTGCCCCTGCCCCGGGGCCCCGGGCTTAATTCTCCTCCGGCCACCAGGTCAACCCGGTTCCTGCCCCCGCGGGCTTGGGCCGGGCGGACCCCGCTCCGTCCGGGTGCCCCTGCCCCGGGGCCCCGGGCTTAATTCTCCTCCGGCCACCAGGTCAACCCGGTTCCTGCCCCCGCGGGCTGGGGCCGGGCGGACCCCGCTCCGTCCGGGTGCCCCTGCCCCGGGGCCCGGGGCTTAATTCTCCTCCGGCCACCAGGTCAACCCGGTTCCTGCCCCCGCGGGCTGGGGCCGGGCGGACCCCGCTCCGTCCGGGTGCCCCTGCCCCGGGGCCCCGGGCTTAATTCTCCTCCGGCCACCAGGTCAACCCGGTTCCTGCCCCCGCGGGCTGGGGCCGGGCGGACCCCGCTCCGTCCGTGTGCCCCTGCCCCGGGGCCCCGGGCTTAATTCTCCGCCGGCCACCAGGTCAACCCGGTTCCTGCCCCCGCGGGCTGGGGCCGGGCGGACCCCGCTCCGTCCGGGTGCCCCTGCCCCGGGGCCCCGGGCTTAATTCTCCTCCGGCCACCAGGTCAACCCGGTTCCTGCCCCCGCGGGCTGGGGCCGGGCGGACCCCGCTCCGTCCGGGTGCCCCTGCCCCGGGCTTAATACTCCTCCGGCCACCAGGTCAACCCGGTTCCTGCCCCCGCGGGCTGGGGCCGGGCGGACCCCGCTCCGTCCGGGTGCCCCTGCCCCGGGGCCCCGGGCTTAATTCTCCTCCGGCCACCAGGTCAACCCGGTTCCTGCCCCCGCGGGCTGGGGCCGGGCGGACCCCGCTCCGTCCGGGTGCCCCTGCCCCGGGCTTAATACTCCTCCGGCCACCAGGTCAACCCGGTTCCTGCCCCCGCGGGCTGGGGCCGGGCGGACCCCGCTCCGTCCAGGTGCCCCTGCCCCGGGGCCCCGGGCTTAATTCTCCGCCGGCCACCAGGTCAACCCGGTTCCTGCCCCCGCGGGCTGGGGCCGGGCGGACCCCGCTCCGTCCGTGTGCTCCTGCCCCGGGGCCCCGGGCTTAATTCTCCTCCGGCCACCAGGTCAACCCGGTTCCTGCCCCCGCGGGCTGGGGCCGGGCGGACCCCGCTCCGTCCGGGTGCCCCTGCCCCGGGCTTAATACTCCTCCGGCCACCAGGTCAACCCGGTTCCTGCCCCCGCGGGCTGGGGCCGGGCGGACCCCGCTCCGTCCGGGTGCCCCTGCCCCGGGC
>NC_140414.1:1021707-1031707 GCF_965140295.1 Lepidochelys olivacea | reverse complement strand
GAGAGCGAGAGAGAGAGAGACGGAGGGCGCGAGAGAGGGGCCGTCGAGACCCCCCTCGGCACCTCCCCCCGAAACCCCTCTAACCTCTCTGCCCCCGCATTCCCCGGTGCTCCGGGTAACACCCAGGGGGAGTCCGGCAGCAGAGCGGGCGCGGGGGCCCTCTCGCTGCTTTTCTTCCCCCCGGTGCCCCGGGCGGACACCGAAGAAGGATGGCGGGAGCCAGACGGGGCGGGCCCCCTCGAGCCCCCCTTCGCCCCCGCTTTTCCCGGTGGCCCTCGAACGTGGCGACGCGGCACGGAGGACGCCGCGCCCGCCTTCCAGGCAACGCGCTAGAGAAGTAGTCGGCGACCCAGAGCCGGAGGACAGCAGGGGGTACTGGGGCTCCAGCGAGAGGGCGGTACGAGGGTCCCACCGACGGCGACGGAGGCTCCAGCACCCCCGGAGGCCCGCGCCCCGGAGCGTGCGTGGAGGAGGACCGTCGGGGACGGCGGGGGACCGCAGCGCGCCCCTGCTCGCTCTCGCGACCGTGTTTGGCCCTGCTGAGCCTCGCGGCTGGCCTGGGTTTTCGGACCCCTGGGTGGGCTGCCGGAGCCGCTCGACCTCGCACGGCGGAGATCTCAGCCGGCCGGCAACACCCACGGCACGGGGGGGGGGGGCCGGGCACGCGCCCGCCCCCCGCCCCCTCTCCCCAAGGAGGCAAGTCCCAATCGGCCCCGGGGTCGGGGAACGCAAAGGGGAAGCGGGACCCAAATCCGCCTGAACGCCGGAGGCCCCCTGCCGCCGGGGCTCCGGCCCGCGAAGGGCCCTTCCCGTCGCGAAGGTGAGCGCCACATCGATCGGAAGGCAAGCGGGGAGCGGGCCCCCCCTCCCTCCGGGGGGCGCCGACAGTCGGAGTTCGCATCCCGGCCACCGGGCCTGCGCCGGGGGTGCGAGGGGACGACGGGGTCCCCGGAGGCGAAGAGCCGGAAAAGGGGGGGGGCACGGAGGGCCGAGGGCCGCCCCACCTGCCAACGTGCCCCATTCCCCCCTCGCGAGATCGGGTACAACACTCAGATTGGTCCCCCGGGCTCATCTCTGGTTCTCAGAGGTTCTGAAAAACCTGTCCTCAGAAATCTCCGCGCACCCGTCGGAATGAACTATGTGAAAAATCCAACCGCCAATTTAGCGGGACCAATCTGAAAATCAATCCGACCTCGTGGTTCCCTCGGTCGGCCGAAGGGAGTTTTGGCGACCCCATCCGGACTTCCGTGAGACTGCCGGCCACCAGGTCAACCCGTTACTTTCAATGGGGTTGACCTGGTGGCCGAGCAGGGACTTAGAAATTTTTTCAGCCTTTTTCTGGGGTTGACCTGGTGGCCGAGCAGGGACTTAGCCATTTTTTCAGCCTTTTCCTGGGGTTGACCTGGTGGCCGAGCAGGGACTTAGCCATTTTTTCAGCCTTTTCCTGGGGTTGACCTGGTGGCCGAGCAGGGACTTAGAAATTTTTTTCAGCCGTTTTTTCCTCCGGGTTGACCTGGTGGCCGAGCAGGGACTTAGCGATTTTTTTCAGCCGTTTTTCCTCCGGGTTGACCTGGTGGCCGAGCGTCTCGCCATCCGCGGCCGGAGCGAGAGAAGGCCACCAGGCCAGCCTGCGACGCCGCGGCCGTGGATCGGGCCCCTGGAAGTCGGAAAAAAAATTTTTCACCGACCCCCAAAGGGGTGCTGGGGGGACACCCAGACCACTCTCCGGGAAAAAAAAAAAAAACCGGAAAAAAGGATCGGGCCCACCCGAGGCAGGGGAGTCACCGGGTCAACCCGGACCCTGTCCCGCAGGAGAGCTCCCCCAGGCCAGCCTGCGACGCCGCGGCCAGGGATCGGGCCCCTGGAGGTCTAAAAAAAAAATTTCACCGACCGCCAAAGGGGTGCTGGGGGGGCATCCAGAGCACTCTCCGGCCGAAAAGGAAAAAACCTCGGAAAAAAGGATCGGGCCCACCCGAGGCAAGGGAGTCACCGGGTCAACCCGGCGCCTGTGCCCGAGAGGTCCCGCCGGCCAGCCTGAAACGCCCCGCCAGGGATCGGGGCCCTGGAAGTCTGAAATTTTTTTTCACCGACCCCAAACGGGGTGGCGGGGGAAGGCGTCCCTACCACCCTCCGGCCAAAAAATGAAAAAAAAAAAAAAAAACGGAAAAAAGGATCGGGGCCACCCGAGGCAGGGGAGTCACCGGGTCAACCCGGCGCCTGTGCCCGAGAGGTCCCGCCGGCCAGCCTGAAACGCCCCGCCAGGGATCGGGGCCCTGGAGGTCTGAAATTTTTTTTCACCGACCCCAAACGGGGTGGCGGGGGAAGGCGTCCCTACCACCCTCCGGCCAAAAAATGAAAAAAAAAAAAAAAACGGAAAAAAGGATCGGGGCCACCCGAGGCAGGGGAGTCACCGGGTCAACCCGGCGCCTGTGCCCGAGAGGTCCCGCCGGCCAGCCTGAAACGCCCCGCCAGGGATCGGGGCCCTGGAAGTCTGAAATTTTTTTTTCACCGACCCCAAACGGGGTGGCGGGGGAAGGCATCCCTACCACTCTCCGGCCAAAAAATGAAAAGAAAAAAAAAACCGGAAAAAAGGATCGGGGCCACCCGAGGCAGGGGAGTCACCAGGTCAACCCGGAGCCTGCACGGCGGGCTGGGGCCGGACGGACCCCGATCAGCCCGGGTACCCCTGCCCCGGGGCTCGGGGCTTCCGGACACCAGGTCAACCCGGAGCCTGCCCCCCCCCCCCGCGCGGGCTGGGGCCGGACGGACCCCGCTCCGCCCGTGTCCCCCTGCCGCGGGCTCGGGGCTTCCGGACACCAGGTCAACCCGGAGGCTGCCCCCGCGGGCTGGAGCCGGGCGGACAACACTGCGCCCGGGTTCCCCTGCGGCGGGCTCAGGGCTTCCTTCCCGTCCGGACGCCATGTCAACACCGAGCCTGCCCCCACGCCAGACAAGCCCCGCAGGCCACCCTGCGACGCCGTGGTCAGGGATCGGGACCCTGGAAGTCTTTTTTAAAAATTTTCAACGACCCCAAAAGGGGATCTGAGGGGCATCCAGACCACTCTCCGGACCCAAAAAAAAAAAAACGGAAAAAAGGATCGGGGCCACCCGAGGCAGGGGAGTCACCGGGTCAACCCGGCGCCTGTGCCCGAGAGGTCCCGCAGGCCAGCCTGAAACGCCCCGCCAGGGATCGGGGCCCTGGAAGTCTGAATTTTTTTTTTCACCGACCCCAAACGGGGTGGCGGGGGAAGGCATCCCTACCACCCTCCGGCCAAAAAATGAAAAAAAAAAAAAAAACGGAAAAAAGGATCGGGGCGACCGGAGGCAGGGGAGTCACCGGGTCAACCCGGCGCCTGTGCACGAGAGGTCCCGCCGGCCAGCCTGAAACGCCCCGCCAGGGATCGGGGCCCTGGAAGTCTGAATTTTTTTTTCACCGACCCCAAACGGGGTGGCGGGGGAAGGCATCCCTACCACCCTCCGGCCAAAAAATGAAAAAAAAAAAAAAACGGAAAAAAGGATCGGGGCCACCGGAGGCAGGGGAGTCACCGGGTCAACCCGGCGCCTGTGCCCGAGAGGTCCCGCCGGCCAGCCTGAAACGCCCCGCCAGGGATCGGGGCCCTGGAAGTCTGAAATTTTTTTTCACCGACCCCAAACGGGGTGGCGGGGGAAGGCATCCCTACCACCCTCCGGCCAAAAAATGAAAAAAAAAAAAAAAAAAACGGAAAAAAGGATCGGGGCCACCCGAGGCAGGGGAGTCACCAGGTCAACCCGGAGCCTGCACCGCGGGCTGGGGCCGGACGGACACCGATCAGCCCGGGTACCCCTGCCCCGGGGCTCGGGGCTTCCGGACACCAGGTCAACCCGGAGCCTGCCCCCCGCGGCCTGGGGCCGGACGGACCCCGCTCCGCCCGTGTCCCGCTGCCGCGGGCTCGGGGCTTCCTTCCCTTCCGGACACCAGGTCAACCCGGAGCTTGCTCCCCGCGGGTTGTGCCGGGGGGACCCCGCTCCGCCCCTGTTCCCCTGCCCCGGACTCGGGGCTTCTTTCCCCTCCGGACACCAGGTCAACCCGGAGCTTGCCCTCGCGGGCTGGAGCCGGGCGGACAACACTGCGCCCGGGTTCCCCTGCCGCGGGCTCTGGGCTTCCTTCCCGTCCGGACACCATGTCCACCCGGAGCCTGCCCCCCGCCAGACAAGCCCCCCAGGCCACTCTGCGACGCCGTGGTCAGGGATCGGGACCCTGGAAGTCTTTTTAAAAAATTTTCACCGACCCCAAAAGGGGATCTGAGGGACATCCAGACCACTCTCCGGACCCCAAAAAAAAAAAAAAAAAAAAAACCGGAAAAAAGGATCGGGCCCACCCGAGGCAGGGGAGTCACTGGTTCAACCCGGAGCCTGTGCAGAGAAGTCCGCCAGGCCAGCCTGAAACGCCGCGGCCAGGGATCGGGCCCCTGGAAGTCTGAAATTTTTTTCCACCGACCCCAAACGTGGTGGCGGCGGGGAGGCATCCCGACCACCGTCCGGCCAAAAAAGAAAAAAAGCCGGAAAAAAGGATCGGGGCCACCCGAGGCAGGGGAGTCACCAGGTCAACCCGGAGCCTGCACCGAGGGCTGGGGCCGGACGGACCCCGCTCAGCCCGTGTACCCCTGCCTCGCGGCTTCGTTCCCGTCCGGACACCAGGTCAACCCGGAGCCTCCCCCGCGGGCTAGAGCCGGACGAACCCCGCTCCACCCGGGTCCCCCTGCCCCGGGGCTCGGGGCTTCCTTCCCGTCCGGCCACCAGGTCAACCCTATACTTTGAGCGGGTTGACCTGGTGGCCGGTTTGCTTTTCGGCCACCAGGTCAACCCTATTCTTTGAACGGGTTGACCTGGTGGCCGGTTTGCTTTTCGGCCACCAGGTCAACCCTATACTTTGAACGGGTTGACCTGGTGGCCGGTTTGCTTTTCGGCCACCAGGTCAACCCGGTTCCTGCCCCCGCGGGCTGGGGCCGGGCGAATCCCGCTCCGTCCGGGTCCCCTTGCCCCGGGCTCGGGGCTTCCTTCCCGTCCGGACCCCAGGTCAACCCGGAGCCTCCCCCGCGGGCTGGGGCCGGACGGACCCCGATCAGCCCGTGTACCCCTGCCCCGGGGCTCGGGGCTTCCGGCCACCAGGACAACCCGGAGCCTGCCCCCCGCGGGTTGGGACGTGGGGACACCGCTCCGCCCCTGTTCTCCTGCCCCGGGCTCGGGGCTTCCTTCCCGTCCGGACACCAGGTCAACCCGGAGCTTGCCCCCGCGGGCTGGAGCCGGGCGGACAACACTGCGCCCGGGTTCCCCTGCCGCGGGCTCTGGGCTTCCTTCCCGTCCGGACACCATGTCCACCCGGAGCCTGCCCCCCGCCAGACAAGCCCCCCAGGCCACTCTGCGACGCCGTGGTCAGGGATCGGGACCCTGGAAGTCTTTTTAAAAAATTTTCACCGACCCCAAAAGGGGATCTGAGGGACATCCAGACCACTCTCCGGACCCCAAAAAAAAAAAAAAAAAAAACCGGAAAAAAGGATCGGGCCCACCCGAGGCAGGGGAGTCACTGGTTCAACCCGGAGCCTGTGCAGAGAAGTCCGCCAGGCCAGCCTGAAACGCCTCGGCCAGGGATCGGGCCCCTGGAAGTCTGAAATTTTTTCCACCGACCCCAAACGTGGTGGCGGCGGGGAGGCATCCCGACCACCGTCCGGCCAAAAAAGAAAAAAAGCCGGAAAAAAGGATCGGGGCCACCCGAGGCAGGGGAGTCACCAGGTCAACCCGGAGCCTCCCCCGCGGGCTGGAGCCGGACGAACCCCGCTCCACCCGGGTCCCCCTGCCCCGGGGCTCGGGGCTTCCTTCCCGTCCGGCCACCAGGTCAACCCTATACTTTGAGCGGGTTGACCTGGTGGCCGGTTTGCTTTTCGGCCACCAGGTCAACCCTATTCTTTGAACGGGTTGACCTGGTGGCCGGTTTGCTTTTCGGCCACCAGGTCAACCCTATACTTTGAACGGGTTGACCTGGTGGCCGGTTTGCTTTTCGGCCACCAGGTCAACCCGGTTCCTGCCCCCGCGGGCTGGGGCCGGGCGAATCCCGCTCCGTCCGGGTCCCCTTGCCCCGGGCTCGGGGCTTCCTTCCCGTCCGGACACCAGGTCAACCCGGAGCCTGCCCCCGCCAGACAAGTCCCCCAGGCCAGCCTGCGACGCCGTGATCAGGGATCGGGACCCTGGAAGTCTGTTTTTTTTTCCACCGACCCCAAAGGGGGTGGCGGGGGGGAGGCATCGCGAACACTCTCCGGCCAAAAAAGGAAAAAAAAAAAAAAACCGGGAAAAAGGATCGGGGCCACCCGAGGCAGGGGAGTCACCAGGTCAACCCGGTTCCTGCCCCCGCGGGCTGGGGCCGGGCGAATCCCGCTCCGTCCGGGTCCCCTTGCCCCGGGCTCGGGGCTTCCTTCCCGTCCGGACACCAGGTCAACCCGGAGCCTGCCCCCGCCAGACAAGTCCCCCAGGCCAGCCTGCGACGCCGTGGTCAGGGATCGGGACCCTGGAAGTCTGAAAAAAAATTTTCACCGACCCCAAAAGGGGTTCTGGGGGGGCATCCAGACCACTCTCCGACCCAAAAAAGAAAAAAAAAAAAAAAACGGAAAAAAGGATCGGGCCCACCCGAGGCAGGGGAGTCACCGGGTCTATCCGGAGCCTGTGCAGAGAAGTCCGCCAGGCCAGCCTGAAACGCCTCGGCCAGGGATCGGGCCCCTGGAAGTCTGAAACAAAATTTTCAACGACCACAAAAGGGGTGCCGGGGGGGGCATCCCGACCACTCTCCGGCCAAAAAACGGAAAAAAAAAAAACGGAAAAAAAGGATCGGGGCCACCCGAGGCAAGGGAGTCACCAGGTCAACCCGGAGCCTGCAGCGCGAGCTGGGGCCGGTCGGACCCCTTCTCCGTCCGGGTCCCCCTGCCACGGGGTCGGGGCTTCGTTCCCGTCCGGACACCAGGTCAACCCGGAGCCTCCCCCGCGGGCTGCGGCAGGACGGACCCCGCTACGCCCGTGTCCCCCTGCCCCGGGGCTCGGAGCTTCCTTCCCGTCCGGCCACCAGGTCAACCCTATACTTTGAGAGGGTTGACCTGGTGGCCGGTTTGCCTTTCGGCCACCAGGTCAACCCTATACTTTGAACGGGTTGACCTGGTGGCCGGTTTGCTTTTCGGCCACCAGGTCAACCCTATACTTTGAACGGGTTGACCTGGTGGCCGGTTTGCTTTTCGGCCACCAGGTCAACCCGGTTCCTGCCCCCGCGGGCTGGGGGCGGGCGGATCCCGCTCCGTCCGGTTCCCCTTGCCCCGGGATCGGGGCTTCCTTCCCGTCCGGACACCAGGTCAACCCGGAGCCTCCCCCGCGGGCTGGAGCCGGACAGACCCCGCTCCGCCCGGGTCCCCTTGCCCCGAGCTCGGGGCTTCCTTCCCGTCCGGACACCATGTCAACCCTGTGCCTGCCCTCGCCAGACATGTCCACCAGGCAAGCCTGCGACGCCGTTGTCAGGGATCGGGACCCTGGAAGTCTGAAAAAAAATTATCAACGAGCGCAAAAGGGGTTCTGGGGGGGGCATCCAGACCACTCTCCGACCCAAAAAAGAAAAAAAAAAAAAACGGAAAAAAGGATCGGGCCCACCCGAGGCAGGGGAGTCACCGGGTCTATCCGGAGCCTGTGCAGAGAAGTCGGCCAGGCCAGCCTGAAACGCCTCGGCCAGGGATCGGGCCCCTGGAAGTCTGAAACAAAATTTTCAACGACCACAAAAGGGGTGCCGGGGGGGGCATCCCGACCACTCTCCGGCCAAAAAACGGAAAAAAAAAAAAAAACGGAAAAAAAGGATCGGGGCCACCCGAGGCAAGGGAGTCACCAGGTCAACCCGGAGCCTGCAGCGCGAGCTGGGGCCGGTCGGACCCCTTCTCCGTCCGGGTCCCCCTGCCACGGGGTCGGGGCTTCGTTCCCGTCCGGACACCAGGTCAACCCGGAGCCTCCCCCGCGGGCTGCGGCAGGACGGACCCCGCTCCGCCCGTGTGCCCCTGCCCCGGGGCTCGGAGCTTCCTTCCCGTCCGGCCACCAGGTCAACCCTATACTTTGAAAGGGTTGACCTGGTGGCCGGTTTGCCTTTCGGCCACCAGGTCAACCCTATACTTTGAACGGGTTGACCTGGTGGCCGGTTTGCTTTTCGGCCACCAGGTCAACCCTATACTTTGAACGGGTTGACCTGGTGGCCGGTTTGCTTTTCGGCCACCAGGTCAACCCGGTTCCTGCCCCCGCGGGCTGGGGGCGGGCGGATCCCGCTCCGTCCGGTTCCCCTTGCCCCGGGATCGAGGCTTCCTTCCCGTCCGGACACCAGGTCAACCCGGAGCCTCCCCCGCGGGCTGGAGCCGGACAGACCCCGCTCCGCCCGGGTCCCCTTGCCCCGAGCTCGGGGCTTCCTTCCCGTCCGGACACCATGTCAACCCTGTGCCTGCCCTCGCCAGACATGTCCCCCAGGCAAGCCTGCGACGCCGTTGTCAGGGATCGGGACCCTGGAAGTCTGAAAAAAAATTATCAACGACCGCAAAAGGGGTTCTGGGGGGGCATCCAGAGCACTCTCCGGCCAAAAAAGAAAAAAAAAAAAAAGCGGAAAAAAGGATCGGGCCCACCCGAGGCAGGGGAGCCACCGGGTCAAACCGGAGCCTGTGCAGAGAAGTCCGCCAGGCCAGCCTGAAACGCCGCGGCCAGGGATCGGGCCCCTGGAAGTCTGAAATTTTTTTTTCAACGACCACAAAAGGGGTGCCGGGGGGGCATCCTGACCACTCTCCGGCCAAAAAAGGGGCAAAAAAAAAACGGAAAAAAGGATCGGGGCCACCCGAGGCAGGGGAGTCACCAGGTCAACCCGGAGCCTGCAGCGCGAGCTGGGGCCGGTCGAACCCCTTCTCCGTCCGGGTCCCCCTGCCACGGGGTCGGGGCTTCGTTCCCGTCCGGACACCAGGTCAACCCGGTGCCTCCCCCGCGGGCTGGAGCCGGACGGAACGCACTCCACCCGGGTCCCCCTGCCCCGGGGCTCGGGGCTTCCTTCCCGTCCGGCCACCAGGTCAACCCTATACTTTGAAAGGGTTGACCTGGTGGCCGGTTTGTTTTTCGGCCACCAGGTCAACCCTATACTTTGAACGGGTTTACCTGGTGGCCGCTTTACTTTTCGGCCACCAGGTCAACCCTATACTTTGAACGGGTTTACCTGGTGGCCGGTTTGCTTTTCGGCCACCAGGTCAACCCTATACTTTGAACGGGTTTACCTGGTGGCCGGTTTGCTCTTCGGCCACCAGGTCAACCCTATACTTTGAACGGGTTTACCTGGTGGCCGGTTTGCTTTTCGGCCACCAGGTCAACCCTATACTTTGAACGGGTTTACCTGGTGGCCGGTTTGCTCTTCGGCCACCAGGTCAACCCGATACTTTGAACGGGTTCACCTGGTGGCCGGTTTGCTTTTCGGCCACCAGGTCAACCCGGTTCCTGCCCCCGCGGGCTGGGGCCGGGCGGACCCCGCTCCGTCCGGGTGCCCCTGCCCCGGGGCCCCGGGCTTAATTCTCCTCCGGCCACCAGGTCAACCCGGTTCCTGCCCCCGCGGGCTTGGGCCGGGCGGACCCCGCTCCGTCCGGGTGCCCCTGCCCCGGGGCCCCGGGCTTAATTCTCCTCCGGCCACCAGGTCAACCCGGTTCCTGCCCCCGCGGGCTGGGGCCGGGCGGACCCCGCTCCGTCCGGGTGCCCCTGCCCCGGGGCCCGGGGCTTAATTCTCCTCCGGCCACCAGGTCAACCCGGTTCCTGCCCCCGCGGGCTGGGGCCGGGCGGACCCCGCTCCGTCCGGGTGCCCCTGCCCCGGGGCCCCGGGCTTAATTCTCCTCCGGCCACCAGGTCAACCCGGTTCCTGCCCCCGCGGGCTGGGGCCGGGCGGACCCCGCTCCGTCCGTGTGCCCCTGCCCCGGGGCCCCGGGCTTAATTC
>NC_140414.1:999207-1009207 GCF_965140295.1 Lepidochelys olivacea | reverse complement strand
CCCCACCTGCCAACGTGCCCCATTCCCCCCTCGCGAGATCGGGTACAACACTCAGATTGGTCCCCCGGGCTCATCTCTGGTTCTCAGAGGTTCTGAAAAACCTGTCCTCAGAAATCTCCGCGCACCCGTCGGAATGAACTATGTGAAAAATCCAACCGCCAATTTAGCGGGACCAATCTGAAAATCAATCCGACCTCGTGGTTCCCTCGGTCGGCCGAAGGGAGTTTTGGCGACCCCATCCGGACTTCCGTGAGACTGCCGGCCACCAGGTCAACCCGTTACTTTCAATGGGGTTGACCTGGTGGCCGAGCAGGGACTTAGAAATTTTTTCAGCCTTTTTCTGGGGTTGACCTGGTGGCCGAGCAGGGACTTAGCCATTTTTTCAGCCTTTTCCTGGGGTTGACCTGGTGGCCGAGCAGGGACTTAGCCATTTTTTCAGCCTTTTCCTGGGGTTGACCTGGTGGCCGAGCAGGGACTTAGAAATTTTTTTCAGCCGTTTTTTCCTCCGGGTTGACCTGGTGGCCGAGCAGGGACTTAGTAATTTTTTCAGCCGTTTTTCCTCCGGGTTGACCTGGTGGCCGAGCAGGGACTTAGAAAAATTTTTTCAGCCGTTTTTCCTCCGGGTTGACCTGGTGGCCGAGCAGGGACTTAGCGATTTTTTTCAGCCGTTTTTCCTCCGGGTTGACCTGGTGGCCGAGCGTCTCGCCATCCGCGGCCGGAGCGAGAGAAGGCCACCAGGCCAGCCTGCGACGCCGCGGCCGTGGATCGGGCCCCTGGAAGTCGGAAAAAAAATTTTTCACCGACCCCCAAAGGGGTGCTGGGGGGACACCCAGACCACTCTCCGGGAAAAAAAAAAAAAAACGGAAAAAAGGATCGGGCCCACCCGAGGCAGGGGAGTCACCGGGTCAACCCGGACCCTGTCCCGCAGGAGAGCTCCCCCAGGCCAGCCTGCGACGCCGCGGCCAGGGATCGGGCCCCTGGAGGTCTAAAAAAAAAATTTCACCGACCGCCAAAGGGGTGCTGGGGGGGCATCCAGAGCACTCTCCGGCCGAAAAGGAAAAAACCTCGGAAAAAAGGATCGGGCCCACCCGAGGCAAGGGAGTCACCGGGTCAACCCGGCGCCTGTGCCCGAGAGGTCCCGCCGGCCAGCCTGAAACGCCCCGCCAGGGATCGGGGCCCTGGAAGTCTGAAATTTTTTTTCACCGACCCCAAACGGGGTGGCGGGGGAAGGCGTCCCTACCACCCTCCGGCCAAAAAATGAAAAAAAAAAAAAAAAACGGAAAAAAGGATCGGGGCCACCCGAGGCAGGGGAGTCACCGGGTCAACCCGGCGCCTGTGCCCGAGAGGTCCCGCCGGCCAGCCTGAAACGCCCCGCCAGGGATCGGGGCCCTGGAGGTCTGAAATTTTTTTTCACCGACCCCAAACGGGGTGGCGGGGGAAGGCGTCCCTACCACCCTCCGGCCAAAAAATGAAAAAAAAAAAAAAAACGGAAAAAAGGATCGGGGCCACCCGAGGCAGGGGAGTCACCGGGTCAACCCGGCGCCCGTGACCGAGAGGTCCCGCCGGCCAGCCTGAAACGCCCCGCCAGGGATCGGGGCCCTGGAAGTCTGAAATTTTTTTTTCACCGACCCCAAACGGGGTGGCGGGGGAAGGCATCCCTACCACTCTCCGGCCAAAAAATGAAAAGAAAAAAAAAACCGGAAAAAAGGATCGGGGCCACCCGAGGCAGGGGAGTCACCAGGTCAACCCGGAGCCTGCACGGCGGGCTGGGGCCGGACGGACCCCGATCAGCCCGGGTACCCCTGCCCCGGGGCTCGGGGCTTCCGGACACCAGGTCAACCCGGAGCCTGCCCCCCCCCCCGCGCGGGCTGGGGCCGGACGGACCCCGCTCCGCCCGTGTCCCCCTGCCGCGGGCTCGGGGCTTCCGGACACCAGGTCAACCCGGAGGCTGCCCCCGCGGGCTGGAGCCGGGCGGACAACACTGCGCCCGGGTTCCCCTGCCGCGGGCTCAGGGCTTCCTTCCCGTCCGGACGCCATGTCAACACCGAGCCTGCCCCCACGCCAGACAAGCCCCGCAGGCCACCCTGCGACGCCGTGGTCAGGGATCGGGACCCTGGAAGTCTTTTTTAAAAATTTTCAACGACCCCAAAAGGGGATCTGAGGGGCATCCAGACCACTCTCCGGACCCAAAAAAAAAAAAACGGAAAAAAGGATCGGGGCCACCCGAGGCAGGGGAGTCACCGGGTCAACCCGGCGCCTGTGCCCGAGAGGTCCCGCAGGCCAGCCTGAAACGCCCCGCCAGGGATCGGGGCCCTGGAAGTCTGAATTTTTTTTTTCACCGACCCCAAACGGGGTGGCGGGGGAAGGCATCCCTACCACCCTCCGGCCAAAAAATGAAAAAAAAAAAAAAACGGAAAAAAGGATCGGGGCCACCGGAGGCAGGGGAGTCACCGGGTCAACCCGGCGCCTGTGCACGAGAGGTCCCGCCGGCCAGCCTGAAACGCCCCGCCAGGGATCGGGGCCCTGGAAGTCTGAATTTTTTTTTCACCGACCCCAAACGGGGTGGCGGGGGAAGGCATCCCTACCACCCTCCGGCCAAAAAATGAAAAAAAAAAAAAAAACGGAAAAAAGGATCGGGGCCACCGGAGGCAGGGGAGTCACCGGGTCAACCCGGCGCCTGTGCCCGAGAGGTCCCGCCGGCCAGCCTGAAACGCCCCGCCAGGGATCGGGGCCCTGGAAGTCTGAAATTTTTTTTCACCGACCCCAAACGGGGTGGCGGGGGAAGGCATCCCTACCACCCTCCGGCCAAAAAATGAAAAAAAAAAAAAAACGGAAAAAAGGATCGGGGCCACCGGAGGCAGGGGAGTCACCGGGTCAACCCGGCGCCTGTGCACGAGAGGTCCCGCCGGCCAGCCTGAAACGCCCCGCCAGGGATCGGGGCCCTGGAAGTCTGAATTTTTTTTTCACCGACCCCAAACGGGGTGGCGGGGGAAGGCATCCCTACCACCCTCCGGCCAAAAAATGAAAAAAAAAAAAAAAACGGAAAAAAGGATCGGGGCCACCGGAGGCAGGGGAGTCACCGGGTCAACCCGGCGCCTGTGCCCGAGAGGTCCCGCCGGCCAGCCTGAAACGCCCCGCCAGGGATCGGGGCCCTGGAAGTCTGAAATTTTTTTTCACCGACCCCAAACGGGGTGGCGGGGGAAGGCATCCCTACCACCCTCCGGCCAAAAAATGAAAAAAAAAAAAAAAAAACGGAAAAAAGGATCGGGGCCACCCGAGGCAGGGGAGTCACCAGGTCAACCCGGAGCCTGCACCGCGGGCTGGGGCCGGACGGACACCGATCAGCCCGGGTACCCCTGCCCCGGGGCTCGGGGCTTCCGGACACCAGGTCAACCCGGAGCCTGCCCCCCGCGGCCTGGGGCCGGACGGACCCCGCTCCGCCCGTGTCCCGCTGCCGCGGGCTCGGGGCTTCCTTCCCTTCCGGACACCAGGTCAACCCGGAGCTTGCTCCCCGCGGGTTGTGCCGGGGGGACCCCGCTCCGCCCCTGTTCCCCTGCCCCGGACTCGGGGCTTCTTTCCCCTCCGGACACCAGGTCAACCCGGAGCTTGCCCTCGCGGGCTGGAGCCGGGCGGACAACACTGCGCCCGGGTTCCCCTGCCGCGGGCTCTGGGCTTCCTTCCCGTCCGGACACCATGTCCACCCGGAGCCTGCCCCCCGCCAGACAAGCCCCCCAGGCCACTCTGCGACGCCGTGGTCAGGGATCGGGACCCTGGAAGTCTTTTTAAAAAATTTTCACCGACCCCAAAAGGGGATCTGAGGGACATCCAGACCACTCTCCGGACCCCAAAAAAAAAAAAAAAAAAAAAAACCGGAAAAAAGGATCGGGCCCACCCGAGGCAGGGGAGTCACTGGTTCAACCCGGAGCCTGTGCAGAGAAGTCCGCCAGGCCAGCCTGAAACGCCGCGGCCAGGGATCGGGCCCCTGGAAGTCTGAAATTTTTTTCCACCGACCCCAAACGTGGTGGCGGCGGGGAGGCATCCCGACCACCGTCCGGCCAAAAAAGAAAAAAAGCCGGAAAAAAGGATCGGGGCCACCCGAGGCAGGGGAGTCACCAGGTCAACCCGGAGCCTGCACCGAGGGCTGGGGCCGGACGGACCCCGCTCAGCCCGTGTACCCCTGCCTCGCGGCTTCGTTCCCGTCCGGACACCAGGTCAACCCGGAGCCTCCCCCGCGGGCTGGAGCCGGACGAACCCCGCTCCACCCGGGTCCCCCTGCCCCGGGGCTCGGGGCTTCCTTCCCGTCCGGCCACCAGGTCAACCCTATACTTTGAGCGGGTTGACCTGGTGGCCGGTTTGCTTTTCGGCCACCAGGTCAACCCTATTCTTTGAACGGGTTGACCTGGTGGCCGGTTTGCTTTTCGGCCACCAGGTCAACCCTATACTTTGAACGGGTTGACCTGGTGGCCGGTTTGCTTTTCGGCCACCAGGTCAACCCGGTTCCTGCCCCCGCGGGCTGGGGCCGGGCGAATCCCGCTCCGTCCGGGTCCCCTTGCCCCGGGCTCGGGGCTTCCTTCCCGTCCGGACCCCAGGTCAACCCGGAGCCTCCCCCGCGGGCTGGGGCCGGACGGACCCCGATCAGCCCGTGTACCCCTGCCCCGGGGCTCGGGGCTTCCGGCCACCAGGACAACCCGGAGCCTGCCCCCCGCGGGTTGGGACGTGGGGACACCGCTCCGCCCCTGTTCTCCTGCCCCGGGCTCGGGGCTTCCTTCCCGTCCGGACACCAGGTCAACCCGGAGCTTGCCCCCGCGGGCTGGAGCCGGGCGGACAACACTGCGCCCGGGTTCCCCTGCCGCGGGCTCTGGGCTTCCTTCCCGTCCGGACACCATGTCCACCCGGAGCCTGCCCCCCGCCAGACAAGCCCCCCAGGCCACTCTGCGACGCCGTGGTCAGGGATCGGGACCCTGGAAGTCTTTTTAAAAAATTTTCACCGACCCCAAAAGGGGATCTGAGGGACATCCAGACCACTCTCCGGACCCCAAAAAAAAAAAAAAAAAAAACCGGAAAAAAGGATCGGGCCCACCCGAGGCAGGGGAGTCACTGGTTCAACCCGGAGCCTGTGCAGAGAAGTCCGCCAGGCCAGCCTGAAACGCCTCGGCCAGGGATCGGGCCCCTGGAAGTCTGAAATTTTTTCCACCGACCCCAAACGTGGTGGCGGCGGGGAGGCATCCCGACCACCGTCCGGCCAAAAAAGAAAAAAAGCCGGAAAAAAGGATCGGGGCCACCCGAGGCAGGGGAGTCACCAGGTCAACCCGGAGCCTCCCCCGCGGGCTGGAGCCGGACGAACCCCGCTCCACCCGGGTCCCCCTGCCCCGGGGCTCGGGGCTTCCTTCCCGTCCGGCCACCAGGTCAACCCTATACTTTGAGCGGGTTGACCTGGTGGCCGGTTTGCTTTTCGGCCACCAGGTCAACCCTATTCTTTGAACGGGTTGACCTGGTGGCCGGTTTGCTTTTCGGCCACCAGGTCAACCCTATACTTTGAACGGGTTGACCTGGTGGCCGGTTTGCTTTTCGGCCACCAGGTCAACCCGGTTCCTGCCCCCGCGGGCTGGGGCCGGGCGAATCCCGCTCCGTCCGGGTCCCCTTGCCCCGGGCTCGGGGCTTCCTTCCCGTCCGGACACCAGGTCAACCCGGAGCCTGCCCCCGCCAGACAAGTCCCCCAGGCCAGCCTGCGACGCCGTGATCAGGGATCGGGACCCTGGAAGTCTGTTTTTTTTTCCACCGACCCCAAAGGGGGTGGCGGGGGGGAGGCATCGCGAACACTCTCCGGCCAAAAAAGGAAAAAAAAAAAAAAACCGGGAAAAAGGATCGGGGCCACCCGAGGCAGGGGAGTCACCAGGTCAACCCGGTTCCTGCCCCCGCGGGCTGGGGCCGGGCGAATCCCGCTCCGTCCGGGTCCCCTTGCCCCGGGCTCGGGGCTTCCTTCCCGTCCGGACACCAGGTCAACCCGGAGCCTGCCCCCGCCAGACAAGTCCCCCAGGCCAGCCTGCGACGCCGTGGTCAGGGATCGGGACCCTGGAAGTCTGAAAAAAAATTTTCACCGACCCCAAAAGGGGTTCTGGGGGGGCATCCAGACCACTCTCCGACCCAAAAAAGAAAAAAAAAAAAAAAACGGAAAAAAGGATCGGGCCCACCCGAGGCAGGGGAGTCACCGGGTCTATCCGGAGCCTGTGCAGAGAAGTCCGCCAGGCCAGCCTGAAACGCCTCGGCCAGGGATCGGGCCCCTGGAAGTCTGAAACAAAATTTTCAACGACCACAAAAGGGGTGCCGGGGGGGGCATCCCGACCACTCTCCGGCCAAAAAACGGAAAAAAAAAAAACGGAAAAAAAGGATCGGGGCCACCCGAGGCAAGGGAGTCACCAGGTCAACCCGGAGCCTGCAGCGCGAGCTGGGGCCGGTCGGACCCCTTCTCCGTCCGGGTCCCCCTGCCACGGGGTCGGGGCTTCGTTCCCGTCCGGACACCAGGTCAACCCGGAGCCTCCCCCGCGGGCTGCGGCAGGACGGACCCCGCTACGCCCGTGTCCCCCTGCCCCGGGGCTCGGAGCTTCCTTCCCGTCCGGCCACCAGGTCAACCCTATACTTTGAGAGGGTTGACCTGGTGGCCGGTTTGCCTTTCGGCCACCAGGTCAACCCTATACTTTGAACGGGTTGACCTGGTGGCCGGTTTGCTTTTCGGCCACCAGGTCAACCCTATACTTTGAACGGGTTGACCTGGTGGCCGGTTTGCTTTTCGGCCACCAGGTCAACCCGGTTCCTGCCCCCGCGGGCTGGGGGCGGGCGGATCCCGCTCCGTCCGGTTCCCCTTGCCCCGGGATCGGGGCTTCCTTCCCGTCCGGACACCAGGTCAACCCGGAGCCTCCCCCGCGGGCTGGAGCCGGACAGACCCCGCTCCGCCCGGGTCCCCTTGCCCCGAGCTCGGGGCTTCCTTCCCGTCCGGACACCATGTCAACCCTGTGCCTGCCCTCGCCAGACATGTCCACCAGGCAAGCCTGCGACGCCGTTGTCAGGGATCGGGACCCTGGAAGTCTGAAAAAAAATTATCAACGAGCGCAAAAGGGGTTCTGGGGGGGGCATCCAGACCACTCTCCGACCCAAAAAAGAAAAAAAAAAAAAACGGAAAAAAGGATCGGGCCCACCCGAGGCAGGGGAGTCACCGGGTCTATCCGGAGCCTGTGCAGAGAAGTCGGCCAGGCCAGCCTGAAACGCCTCGGCCAGGGATCGGGCCCCTGGAAGTCTGAAACAAAATTTTCAACGACCACAAAAGGGGTGCCGGGGGGGGCATCCCGACCACTCTCCGGCCAAAAAACGGAAAAAAAAAAAAAAACGGAAAAAAAGGATCGGGGCCACCCGAGGCAAGGGAGTCACCAGGTCAACCCGGAGCCTGCAGCGCGAGCTGGGGCCGGTCGGACCCCTTCTCCGTCCGGGTCCCCCTGCCACGGGGTCGGGGCTTCGTTCCCGTCCGGACACCAGGTCAACCCGGAGCCTCCCCCGCGGGCTGCGGCAGGACGGACCCCGCTCCGCCCGTGTGCCCCTGCCCCGGGGCTCGGAGCTTCCTTCCCGTCCGGCCACCAGGTCAACCCTATACTTTGAAAGGGTTGACCTGGTGGCCGGTTTGCCTTTCGGCCACCAGGTCAACCCTATACTTTGAACGGGTTGACCTGGTGGCCGGTTTGCTTTTCGGCCACCAGGTCAACCCTATACTTTGAACGGGTTGACCTGGTGGCCGGTTTGCTTTTCGGCCACCAGGTCAACCCGGTTCCTGCCCCCGCGGGCTGGGGGCGGGCGGATCCCGCTCCGTCCGGTTCCCCTTGCCCCGGGATCGAGGCTTCCTTCCCGTCCGGACACCAGGTCAACCCGGAGCCTCCCCCGCGGGCTGGAGCCGGACAGACCCCGCTCCGCCCGGGTCCCCTTGCCCCGAGCTCGGGGCTTCCTTCCCGTCCGGACACCATGTCAACCCTGTGCCTGCCCTCGCCAGACATGTCCCCCAGGCAAGCCTGCGACGCCGTTGTCAGGGATCGGGACCCTGGAAGTCTGAAAAAAAATTATCAACGACCGCAAAAGGGGTTCTGGGGGGGCATCCAGAGCACTCTCCGGCCAAAAAAGAAAAAAAAAAAAAAGCGGAAAAAAGGATCGGGCCCACCCGAGGCAGGGGAGCCACCGGGTCAAACCGGAGCCTGTGCAGAGAAGTCCGCCAGGCCAGCCTGAAACGCCGCGGCCAGGGATCGGGCCCCTGGAAGTCTGAAATTTTTTTTTCAACGACCACAAAAGGGGTGCCGGGGGGGCATCCTGACCACTCTCCGGCCAAAAAAGGGGCAAAAAAAAAACGGAAAAAAGGATCGGGGCCACCCGAGGCAGGGGAGTCACCAGGTCAACCCGGAGCCTGCAGCGCGAGCTGGGGCCGGTCGAACCCCTTCTCCGTCCGGGTCCCCCTGCCACGGGGTCGGGGCTTCGTTCCCGTCCGGACACCAGGTCAACCCGGTGCCTCCCCCGCGGGCTGGAGCCGGACGGAACGCACTCCACCCGGGTCCCCCTGCCCCGGGGCTCGGGGCTTCCTTCCCGTCCGGCCACCAGGTCAACCCTATACTTTGAAAGGGTTGACCTGGTGGCCGGTTTGTTTTTCGGCCACCAGGTCAACCCTATACTTTGAACGGGTTTACCTGGTGGCCGCTTTACTTTTCGGCCACCAGGTCAACCCTATACTTTGAACGGGTTTACCTGGTGGCCGGTTTGCTTTTCGGCCACCAGGTCAACCCTATACTTTGAACGGGTTTACCTGGTGGCCGGTTTGCTCTTCGGCCACCAGGTCAACCCTATACTTTGAACGGGTTTACCTGGTGGCCGGTTTGCTTTTCGGCCACCAGGTCAACCCTATACTTTGAACGGGTTTACCTGGTGGCCGGTTTGCTCTTCGGCCACCAGGTCAACCCGATACTTTGAACGGGTTCACCTGGTGGCCGGTTTGCTTTTCGGCCACCAGGTCAACCCGGTTCCTGCCCCCGCGGGCTGGGGCCGGGCGGACCCCGCTCCGTCCGGGTGCCCCTGCCCCGGGGCCCCGGGCTTAATTCTCCTCCGGCCACCAGGTCAACCCGGTTCCTGCCCCCGCGGGCTTGGGCCGGGCGGACCCCGCTCCGTCCGGGTGCCCCTGCCCCGGGGCCCCGGGCTTAATTCTCCTCCGGCCACCAGGTCAACCCGGTTCCTGCCCCCGCGGGCTGGGGCCGGGCGGACCCCGCTCCGTCCGGGTGCCCCTGCCCCGGGGCCCGGGGCTTAATTCTCCTCCGGCCACCAGGTCAACCCGGTTCCTGCCCCCGCGGGCTGGGGCCGGGCGGACCCCGCTCCGTCCGGGTGCCCCTGCCCCGGGGCCCCGGGCTTAATTCTCCTCCGGCCACCAGGTCAACCCGGTTCCTGCCCCCGCGGGCTGGGGCCGGGCGGACCCCGCTCCGTCCGTGTGCCCCTGCCCCGGGGCCCCGGGCTTAATTCTCCGCCGGCCACCAGGTCAACCCGGTTCCTGCCCCCGCGGGCTGGGGCCGGGCGGACCCCGCTCCGTCCGGGTGCCCCTGCCCCGGGGCCCCGGGCTTAATTCTCCTCCGGCCACCAGGTCAACCCGGTTCCTGCCCCCGCGGGCTGGGGCCGGGCGGACCCCGCTCCGTCCGGGTGCCCCTGCCCCGGGCTTAATACTCCTCCGGCCACCAGGTCAACCCGGTTCCTGCCCCCGCGGGCTGGGGCCGGGCGGACCCCGCTCCGTCCGGGTGCCCCTGCCCCGGGGCCCCGGGCTTAATTCTCCTCCGGCCACCAGGTCAACCCGGTTCCTGCCCCCGCGGGCTGGGGCCGGGCGGACCCCGCTCCGTCCGGGTGCCCCTGCCCCGGGCTTAATACTCCTCCGGCCACCAGGTCAACCCGGTTCCTGCCCCCGCGGGCTGGGGCCGGGCGGACCCCGCTCCGTCCA
>NC_140414.1:976707-986707 GCF_965140295.1 Lepidochelys olivacea | reverse complement strand
CGAGCAGGGACTTAGAAATTTTTTTCAGCCGTTTTTTCCTCCGGGTTGACCTGGTGGCCGAGCAGGGACTTAGTAATTTTTTCAGCCGTTTTTCCTCCGGGTTGACCTGGTGGCCGAGCAGGGACTTAGAAAAATTTTTTAAGCCGTTTTTCCTCCGGGTTGACCTGGTGGCCGAGCAGGGACTTAGCGATTTTTTTCAGCCGTTTTTCCTCCGGGTTGACCTGGTGGCCGAGCGTCTCGCCATCCGCGGCCGGAGCGAGAGAAGGCCACCAGGCCAGCCTGCGACGCCGCGGCCGTGGATCGGGCCCCTGGAAGTCGGAAAAAAAATTTTTCACCGACCCCCAAAGGGGTGCTGGGGGGACACCCAGACCACTCTCCGGGAAAAAAAAAAAAAACGGAAAAAAGGATCGGGCCCACCCGAGGCAGGGGAGTCACCGGGTCAACCCGGACCCTGTCCCGCAGGAGAGCTCCCCCAGGCCAGCCTGCGACGCCGCGGCCAGGGATCGGGCCCCTGGAGGTCTAAAAAAAAAATTTCACCGACCGCCAAAGGGGTGCTGGGGGGGCATCCAGAGCACTCTCCGGCCGAAAAGGAAAAAACCTCGGAAAAAAGGATCGGGCCCACCCGAGGCAAGGGAGTCACCGGGTCAACCCGGCGCCTGTGCCCGAGAGGTCCCGCCGGCCAGCCTGAAACGCCCCGCCAGGGATCGGGGCCCTGGAAGTCTGAAATTTTTTTTCACCGACTCCAAACGGGGTGGCGGGGGAAGGCGTCCCTACCACCCTCCGGCCAAAAAATGAAAAAAAAAAAAAAACGGAAAAAAGGATCGGGGCCACCCGAGGCAGGGGAGTCACCGGGTCAACCCGGCGCCTGTGCCCGAGAGGTCCCGCCGGCCAGCCTGAAACGCCCCGCCAGGGATCGGGGCCCTGGAGGTCTGAAATTTTTTTTCACCGACCCCAAACGGGGTGGCGGGGGAAGGCGTCCCTACCACCCTCCGGCCAAAAAATGAAAAAAAAAAAAAAAAAACGGAAAAAAGGATCGGGGCCACCCGAGGCAGGGGAGTCACCGGGTCAACCCGGCGCCTGTGCCCGAGAGGTCCCGCCGGCCAGCCTGAAACGCCCCGCCAGGGATCGGGGCCCTGGAAGTCTGAAATTTTTTTTTCACCGACCCCAAACGGGGTGGCGGGGGAAGGCATCCCTACCACTCTCCGGCCAAAAAATGAAAAGGAAAAAAAAACCGGAAAAAAGGATCGGGGCCACCCGAGGCAGGGGAGTCACCAGGTCAACCCGGAGCCTGCACGGCGGGCTGGGGCCGGACGGACCCCGATCAGCCCGGGTACCCCTGCCCCGGGGCTCGGGGCTTCCGGACACCAGGTCAACCCGGAGCCTGCCCCCCCCCCCCCGCGCGGGCTGGGGCCGGACGGACCCCGCTCCGCCCGTGTCCCCCTGCCGCGGGCTCGGGGCTTCCGGACACCAGGTCAACCCGGAGGCTGCCCCCGCGGGCTGGAGCCGGGCGGACAACACTGCGCCCGGGTTCCCCTGCCGCGGGCTCAGGGCTTCCTTCCCGTCCGGACGCCATGTCAA
Organism: Lepidochelys olivacea; assembly: GCF_965140295.1. Lineage (NCBI taxonomy): Eukaryota > Metazoa > Chordata > Testudines > Cheloniidae > Lepidochelys > Lepidochelys olivacea. The sequence goes on along the minus strand of NC_140414.1, from coordinate 985,129 downwards.
CACCGAGCCTGCCCCCACGCCAGACAAGCCCCGCAGGCCACCCTGCGACGCCGTGGTCAGGGATCGGGACCCTGGAAGTCTTTTTTAAAAATTTTCAACGACCCCAAAAGGGGATCTGAGGGGCATCCAGACCACTCTCCGGACCCAAAAAAAAAAAAACGGAAAAAAGGATCGGGGCCACCCGAGGCAGGGGAGTCACCGGGTCAACCCGGCGCCTGTGCCCGAGAGGTCCCGCAGGCCAGCCTGAAACGCCCCGCCAGGGATCGGGGCCCTGGAAGTCTGAATTTTTTTTTTCACCGACCCCAAACGGGGTGGCGGGGGAAGGCATCCCTACCACCCTCCGGCCAAAAAATGAAAAAAAAAAAAAAAAACGGAAAAAAGGATCGGGGCCACCCGAGGCAGGGGAGTCACCGGGTCAACCCGGCGCCTGTGCACGAGAGGTCCGCTGGCCAGCCTGAAACGCCCCGCCAGGGATCGGGGCCCTGGAAGTCTGAAATTTTTTTTCACCGACCCCAAACGGGGTGGCGGGGGAAGGCATCCCTACCACCCTCCGGCCAAAAAATGAAAAAAAAAAAAAAAAACGGAAAAAAGGATCGGGGCCACCGGAGGCAGGGGAGTCACCGGGTCAACCCGGCGCCTGTGCCCGAGAGGTCCCGCCGGCCAGCCTGAAACGCCCCGCCAGGGATCGGGGCCCTGGAAGTCTGAAATTTTTTTTCACCGACCCCAAACGGGGTGGCGGGGGAAGGCATCCCTACCACCCTCCGGCCAAAAAATGAAAAAAAAAAAAAAAAAAAAAGGAAAAAAGGATCGGGGCCACCCGAGGCAGGGGAGTCACCAGGTCAACCCGGAGCCTGCACCGCGGGCTGGGGCCGGACGGACACCGATCAGCCCGGGTACCCCTGCCCCGGGGCTCGGGGCTTCCGGACACCAGGTCAACCCGGAGCCTGCCCCCCGCGGCCTGGGGCCGGACGGACCCCGCTCCGCCCGTGTCCCGCTGCCGCGGGCTCGGGGCTTCCTTCCCTTCCGGACACCAGGTCAACCCGGAGCTTGCTCCCCGCGGGTTGTGCCGGGGGGACCCCGCTCCGCCCCTGTTCCCCTGCCCCGGACTCGGGGCTTCTTTCCCCTCCGGACACCAGGTCAACCCGGAGCTTGCCCTCGCGGGCTGGAGCCGGGCGGACAACACTGCGCCCGGGTTCCCCTGCCGCGGGCTCTGGGCTTCCTTCCCGTCCGGACACCATGTCCACCCGGAGCCTGCCCCCCGCCAGACAAGCCCCCCAGGCCACTCTGCGACGCCGTGGTCAGGGATCGGGACCCTGGAAGTCTTTTTAAAAAATTTTCACCGACCCCAAAAGGGGATCTGAGGGACATCCAGACCACTCTCCGGACCCCAAAAAAAAAAAAAAAAAAAAAACCGGAAAAAAGGATCGGGCCCACCCGAGGCAGGGGAGTCACTGGTTCAACCCGGAGCCTGTGCAGAGAAGTCCGCCAGGCCAGCCTGAAACGCCGCGGCCAGGGATCGGGCCCCTGGAAGTCTGAAATTTTTTCCCACCGACCCCAAACGTGGTGGCGGCGGGGAGGCATCCCGACCACCGTCCGGCCAAAAAAGAAAAAAAGCCGGAAAAAAGGATCGGGGCCACCCGAGGCAGGGGAGTCACCAGGTCAACCCGGAGCCTGCACCGAGGGCTGGGGCCGGACGGACCCCGCTCAGCCCGTGTACCCCTGCCTCGCGGCTTCCTTCCCGTCCGGACACCAGGTCAACCCGGAGCCTCCCCCGCGGGCTGGAGCCGGACGAACCCCGCTCCACCCGGGTCCCCCTGCCCCGGGGCTCGGGGCTTCCTTCCCGTCCGGCCACCAGGTCAACCCTATACTTTGAGCGGGTTGACCTGGTGGCCGGTTTGCTTTTCGGCCACCAGGTCAACCCTATTCTTTGAACGGGTTGACCTGGTGGCCGGTTTGCTTTTCGGCCACCAGGTCAACCCTATACTTTGAACGGGTTGACCTGGTGGCCGGTTTGCTTTTCGGCCACCAGGTCAACCCGGTTCCTGCCCCCGCGGGCTGGGGCCGGGCGAATCCCGCTCCGTCCGGGTCCCCTTGCCCCGGGCTCGGGGCTTCCTTCCCGTCCGGACCCCAGGTCAACCCGGAGCCTCCCCCGCGGGCTGGGGCCGGACGGACCCCGATCAGCCCGTGTACCCCTGCCCCGGGGCTCGGGGCTTCCGGCCACCAGGACAACCCGGAGCCTGCCCCCCGCGGGTTGGGCCGGGGGGACACCGCTCCGCCCCTGTTCTCCTGCCCCGGGCTCGGGGCTTCCTTCCCGTCCGGACACCAGGTCAACCCGGAGCTTGCCCCCGCGGGCTGGAGCCGGGCGGACAACACTGCGCCCGGGTTCCCCTGCCGCGGGCTCTGGGCTTCCTTCCCGTCCGGACACCATGTCCACCCGGAGCCTGCCCCCCGCCAGACAAGCCCCCCAGGCCACTCTGCGACGCCGTGGTCAGGGATCGGGACCCTGGAAGTCTTTTTAAAAAATTTTCACCGACCCCAAAAGGGGATCTGAGGGACATCCAGACCACTCTCCGGACCCCAAAAAAAAAAAAAAAAAAAAACCGGAAAAAAGGATCGGGCCCACCCGAGGCAGGGGAGTCACTGGTTCAACCCGGAGCCTGTGCAGAGAAGTCCGCCAGGCCAGCCTGAAACGCCTCGGCCAGGGATCGGGCCCCTGGAAGTCTGAAATTTTTTTCCACCGACCCCAAACGTGGTGGCGGCGGGGAGGCATCCCGACCACCGTCCGGCCAAAAAAGAAAAAAAGCCGGAAAAAAGGATCGGGGCCACCCGAGGCAGGGGAGTCACCAGGTCAACCCGGAGCCTCCCCCGCGGGCTGGAGCCGGACGAACCCCGCTCCACCCGGGTCCCCCTGCCCCGGGGCTCGGGGCTTCCTTCCCGTCCGGCCACCAGGTCAACCCTATACTTTGAACGGGTTGACCTGGTGGCCGGTTTGCTTTTCGGCCACCAGGTCAACCCGGTTCCTGCCCCCGCGGGCTGGGGCCGGGCGAATCCCGCTCCGTCCGGGTCCCCTTGCCCCGGGCTCGGGGCTTCCTTCCCGTCCGGACACCAGGTCAACCCGGAGCCTGCCCCCGCCAGACAAGTCCCCCAGGCCAGCCTGCGACGCCGTGGTCAGGGATCGGGACCCTGGAAGTCTGAAAAAAAATTATCAACGAGCGCAAAAGGGGTTCTGGTGGGGGCATCCAGACCACTCTCCGACCCAAAAAAGAAAAAAAAAAAAAACGGAAAAAAGGATCGGGCCCACCCGAGGCAGGGGAGTCACCGGGTCTATCCGGAGCCTGTGCAGAGAAGTCGGCCAGGCCAGCCTGAAACGCCTCGGCCAGGGATCGGGCCCCTGGAAGTCTGAAACAAAATTTTCAACGACCACAAAAGGGGTGCCGGGGGGGGCATCCCGACCACTCTCCGGCCAAAAAACGGAAAAAAAAAAAAAACGGAAAAAAAGGATCGGGGCCACCCGAGGCAAGGGAGTCACCAGGTCAACCCGGAGCCTGCAGCGCGAGCTGGGGCCGGTCGGACCCCTTCTCCGTCCGGGTCCCCCTGCCACGGGGTCGGGGCTTCGTTCCCGTCCGGACACCAGGTCAACCCGGAGCCTCCCCCGCGGGCTGCGGCAGGACGGACCCCGCTCCGCCCGTGTCCCCCTGCCCCGGGGCTCGGAGCTTCCTTCCCGTCCGGCCACCAGGTCAACCCTATACTTTGAAAGGGTTGACCTGGTGGCCGGTTTGCCTTTCGGCCACCAGGTCAACCCTATACTTTGAACGGGTTGACCTGGTGGCCGGTTTGCTTTTCGGCCACCAGGTCAACCCTATACTTTGAACGGGTTGACCTGGTGGCCGGTTTGCTTTTCGGCCACCAGGTCAACCCGGTTCCTGCCCCCGCGGGCTGGGGGCGGGCGGATCCCGCTCCGTCCGGTTCCCCTTGCCCCGGGATCGGGGCTTCCTTCCCGTCCGGACACCAGGTCAACCCGGAGCCTCCCCCGCGGGCTGGAGCCGGACAGACCCAGCTCCGCCCGGGTCCCCTTGCCCCGAGCTCGGGGCTTCCTTCCCGTCCGGACACCATGTCAACCCTGTGCCTGCCCTCGCCAGACATGTCCCCCAGGCAAGCCTGCGACGGCGTTGTCAGGGATCGGGACCCTGGAAGTCTGAAAAAAAATTATCAACGACCGCAAAAGGGGTTCTGGGGGGGCATCCAGAGCACTCTCCGACCCAAAAAAGAAAAAAAAAAAAAAACGGAAAAAAGGATCGGGCCCACCCGAGGCAGGGGAGTCACCGGGTCTATCCGGAGCCTGTGCAGAGAAGTCGGCCAGGCCAGCCTGAAACGCCTCGGCCAGGGATCGGGCCCCTGGAAGTCTGAAACAAAATTTTCAACGACCACAAAAGGGGTGCCGGGGGGGCATCCTGACCACTCTCCGGCCAAAAAAGGGGCAAAAAAAAAACGGAAAAAAGGATCGGGGCCACCCGAGGCAGGGGAGTCACCAGGTCAACCCGGAGCCTGCAGCGCGAGCTGGGGCCGGTCGAACCCCTTCTCCGTCCGGGTCCCCCTGCCACGGGGTCGGGGCTTCGTTCCCGTCCGGACACCAGGTCAACCCGGTGCCTCCCCCGCGGGCTGGAGCCGGACGGAACGCACTCCACCTGGGTCCCCCTGCCCCGGGGCTCGGGGCTTCCTTCCCGTCCGGCCACCAGGTCAACCCTATACTTTGAACGGGTTTACCTGGTGGCGGGTTTGCTCTTCGGCCACCAGGTCAACCCTATACTTTGAACGGGTTTACCTGGTGGCCGGTTAGCTTTTCGGCCACCAGGTCAACCCTATACTTTGAACGGGTTTACCTGGTGGCCGGTTTGCTTTTCGGCCACCAGGTCAACCCTATACTTTGAACGGGTTTACCTGGTGGCCGGTTTGCTCTTCGGCCACCAGGTCAACCCTATACTTTGAACGGGTTTACCTGGTGGCCGGTTTGCTTTTCGGCCACCAGGTCAACCCTATACTTTGAACGGGTTTACCTGGTGGCCGGTTTGCTCTTCGGCCACCAGGTCAACCCGATACTTTGAACGGGTTCACCTGGTGGCCGGTTTGCTTTTCGGCCACCAGGTCAACCCGGTTCCTGCCCCCGCGGGCTGGGGCCGGGCGGACCCCGCTCCGTCCGGGTGCCCCTGCCCCGGGGCCCCGGGCTTAATTCTCCTCCGGCCACCAGGTCAACCCGGTTCCTGCCCCCGCGGGCTGGGGCCGGGCGGACCCCGCTCCGTCCGGGTGCCCCTGCCCCGGGGCCCCGGGCTTAATTCTCCTCCGGCCACCAGGTCAACCCGGTTCCTGCCCCCGCGGGCTGGGGCCGGGCGGACCCCGCTCCGTCCGGGTGCCCCTGCCCCGGGGCCCCGGGCTTAATTCTCCTCCGGCCACCAGGTCAACCCGGTTCCTGCCCCCGCGGGCTGGGGCCGGGCGGACCCCGCTCCGTCCGGGTGCCCCTGCCCCGGGGCCCCGGGCTTAATTCTCCTCCGGCCACCAGGTCAACCCGGTTCCTGCCCCCGCGGGCTGGGGCCGGGCGGACCCCGCTCCGTCCGGGTGCCCCTGCCCCGGGCTTAATACTCCTCCGGCCACCAGGTCAACCCGGTTCCTGCCCCCGCGGGCTGGGGCCGGGCGGACCCCGCTCCGTCCGGGTGCCCCTGCCCCGGGGCCCCGGGCTTAATTCTCCTCCGGCCACCAGGTCAACCCGGTTCCTGCCCCCGCGGGCTGGGGCCGGGCGGACCCCGCTCCGTCCGGGTGCCCCTGCCCCGGGGCCCCGGGCTTAATTCTCCTCCGGCCACCAGGTCAACCCGGTTCCTGCCCCCGCGGGCTGGGGCCGGGCGGACCCCGCTCCGTCCGGGTGCCCCTGCCCCGGGGCCCCGGGCTTAATTCTCCTCCGGCCACCAGGTCAACCCGGTTCCTGCCCCCGCGGGCTGGGGCCGGGCGGACCCCGCTCCGTCCGGGTGCCCCTGCCCCGGGGCCCCGGGCTTAATTCTCCTCCGGCCACCAGGTCAACCCGGTTCCTGCCCCCGCGGGCTGGGGCCGGGCGGACCCCGCTCCGTCCGGGTGCCCCTGCCCCGGGGCCCCGGGCTTAATTCTCCTCCGGCCACCAGGTCAACCCGGTTCCTGCCCCCGCGGGCTGGGGCCGGGCGGACCCCGCTCCGTCCGGGTGCCCCTGCCCCGGGCTTAATACTCCTCCGGCCACCAGGTCAACCCGGTTCCTGCCCCCGCGGGCTGGGGCCGGGCGGACCCCGCTCCGTCCGGGTGCCCCTGCCCCGGGGCTCGGGGCTTCCGGCCACCAGGACAACCCGGAGCCTGCCCCCCGCGGGTTGGGCCGGGGGGACACCGCTCCGCCCCTGTTCTCCTGCCCCGGGCTCGGGGCTTCCTTCCCGTCCGGACACCAGGTCAACCCGGAGCTTGCCCCCGCGGGCTGGAGCCGGGCGGACAACACTGCGCCCGGGTTCCCCTGCCGCGGGCTCTGGGCTTCCTTCCCGTCCGGACACCATGTCCACCCGGAGCCTGCCCCCCGCCAGACAAGCCCCCCAGGCCACTCTGCGACGCCGTGGTCAGGGATCGGGACCCTGGAAGTCTTTTTAAAAAATTTTCACCGACCCCAAAAGGGGATCTGAGGGACATCCAGACCACTCTCCGGACCCCAAAAAAAAAAAAAAAAAAAAAAACCGGAAAAAAGGATCGGGCCCACCCGAGGCAGGGGAGTCACTGGTTCAACCCGGAGCCTGTGCAGAGAAGTCCGCCAGGCCAGCCTGAAACGCCTCGGCCAGGGATCGGGCCCCTGGAAGTCTGAAATTTTTTTCCACCGACCCCAAACGTGGTGGCGGCGGGGAGGCATCCCGACCACCGTCCGGCCAAAAAAGAAAAAAAGCCGGAAAAAAGGATCGGGGCCACCCGAGGCAGGGGAGTCACCAGGTCAACCCGGAGCCTCCCCCGCGGGCTGGAGCCGGACGAACCCCGCTCCACCCGGGTCCCCCTGCCCCGGGGCTCGGGGCTTCCTTCCCGTCCGGCCACCAGGTCAACCCTATACTTTGAACGGGTTGACCTGGTGGCCGGTTTGCTTTTCGGCCACCAGGTCAACCCGGTTCCTGCCCCCGCGGGCTGGGGCCGGGCGAATCCCGCTCCGTCCGGGTCCCCTTGCCCCGGGCTCGGGGCTTCCTTCCCGTCCGGACACCAGGTCAACCCGGAGCCTGCCCCCGCCAGACAAGTCCCCCAGGCCAGCCTGCGACGCCGTGGTCAGGGATCGGGACCCTGGAAGTCTGAAAAAAAATTATCAACGAGCGCAAAAGGGGTTCTGGTGGGGGCATCCAGACCACTCTCCGACCCAAAAAAGAAAAAAAAAAAAAACGGAAAAAAGGATCGGGCCCACCCGAGGCAGGGGAGTCACCGGGTCTATCCGGAGCCTGTGCAGAGAAGTCGGCCAGGCCAGCCTGAAACGCCTCGGCCAGGGATCGGGCCCCTGGAAGTCTGAAACAAAATTTTCAACGACCACAAAAGGGGTGCCGGGGGGGGCATCCCGACCACTCTCCGGCCAAAAAACGGAAAAAAAAAAAAACGGAAAAAAAGGATCGGGGCCACCCGAGGCAAGGGAGTCACCAGGTCAACCCGGAGCCTGCAGCGCGAGCTGGGGCCGGTCGGACCCCTTCTCCGTCCGGGTCCCCCTGCCACGGGGTCGGGGCTTCGTTCCCGTCCGGACACCAGGTCAACCCGGAGCCTCCCCCGCGGGCTGCGGCAGGACGGACCCCGCTCCGCCCGTGTCCCCCTGCCCCGGGGCTCGGAGCTTCCTTCCCGTCCGGCCACCAGGTCAACCCTATACTTTGAAAGGGTTGACCTGGTGGCCGGTTTGCCTTTCGGCCACCAGGTCAACCCTATACTTTGAACGGGTTGACCTGGTGGCCGGTTTGCTTTTCGGCCACCAGGTCAACCCTATACTTTGAACGGGTTGACCTGGTGGCCGGTTTGCTTTTCGGCCACCAGGTCAACCCGGTTCCTGCCCCCGCGGGCTGGGGGCGGGCGGATCCCGCTCCGTCCGGTTCCCCTTGCCCCGGGATCGGGGCTTCCTTCCCGTCCGGACACCAGGTCAACCCGGAGCCTCCCCCGCGGGCTGGAGCCGGACAGACCCAGCTCCGCCCGGGTCCCCTTGCCCCGAGCTCGGGGCTTCCTTCCCGTCCGGACACCATGTCAACCCTGTGCCTGCCCTCGCCAGACATGTCCCCCAGGCAAGCCTGCGACGGCGTTGTCAGGGATCGGGACCCTGGAAGTCTGAAAAAAAATTATCAACGACCGCAAAAGGGGTTCTGGGGGGGCATCCAGAGCACTCTCCGACCCAAAAAAGAAAAAAAAAAAAAAACGGAAAAAA
>NC_140414.1:956707-964207 GCF_965140295.1 Lepidochelys olivacea | reverse complement strand
CGCCTGGGAAGGACGGCGGAAGAGATGGGGTGAGCCTCCGAAGAGAGCCCCCCTTCTCCCCGCTTTCCCAGGCGGCCCGGGTTACACCCCCGCGGGGGGCTAGGGTCGAAGCCGGCGGGGGAGAGCGAGAGAGAGAGAGACGGAGGGCGCGAGAGAGGGGCCGTCGAGACCCCCCTCGGCACCTCCCCCCGAAACCCCTCTAACCTCTCTGCCCCCGCATTCCCCGGTGCTCCGGGTAACACCCAGGGGGAGTCCGGCAGCAGAGCGGGCGCGGGGGCCCTCTCGCTGCTTTTCTTCCCCCCGGTGCCCCGGGCGGACACCGAAGAAGGATGGCGGGAGCCAGACGGGGCGGGCCCCCTCGAGCCCCCCTTCGCCCCCGCTTTTCCCGGTGGCCCTCGAACGTGGCGACGCGGCACGGAGGACGCCGCGCCCGCCTTCCAGGCAACGCGCTAGAGAAGTAGTCGGCGACCCAGAGCCGGAGGACAGCAGGGGGTACTGGGGCTCCAGCGAGAGGGCGGTACGAGGGTCCCACCGACGGCGACGGAGGCTCCAGCACCCCCGGAGGCCCGCGCCCCGGAGCGTGCGTGGAGGAGGACCGTCGGGGACGGCGGGGGACCGCAGCGCGCCCCTGCTCGCTCTCGCGACCGTGTTTGGCCCTGCTGAGCCTCGCGGCTGGCCTGGGTTTTCGGACCCCTGGGTGGGCTGCCGGAGCCGCTCGACCTCGCACGGCGGAGATCTCAGCCGGCCGGCAACACCCACGGCACGGGGGGGGGGGGGCCGGGCACGCGCCCGCCCCCCGCCCCCTCTCCCCAAGGAGGCAAGTCCCAATCGGCCCCGGGGTCGGGGAACGCAAAGGGGAAGCGGGACCCAAATCCGCCTGAACGCCGGAGGCCCCCTGCCGCCGGGGCTCCGGCCCGCGAAGGGCCCTTCCCGTCGCGAAGGTGAGCGCCACATCGATCGGAAGGCAAGCGGGGAGCGGGCCCCCCCTCCCTCCGGGGGGCGCCGACAGTCGGAGTTCGCATCCCGGCCACCGGGCCTGCGCCGGGGGTGCGAGGGGACGACGGGGTCCCCGGAGGCGAAGAGCCGGAAAAGGGGGGGGGGCACGGAGGGCCGAGGGCCGCCCCACCTGCCAACGTGCCCCATTCCCCCCTCGCGAGATCGGGTACAACACTCAGATTGGTCCCCCGGGCTCATCTCTGGTTCTCAGAGGTTCTGAAAAACCTGTCCTCAGAAATCTCCGCGCACCCGTCGGAATGAACTATGTGAAAAATCCAACCGCCAATTTAGCGGGACCAATCTGAAAATCAATCCGACCTCGTGGTTCCCTCGGTCGGCCGAAGGGAGTTTTGGCGACCCCATCCGGACTTCCGTGAGACTGCCGGCCACCAGGTCAACCCGTTACTTTCAATGGGGTTGACCTGGTGGCCGAGCAGGGACTTAGAAATTTTTTCAGCCTTTTTCTGGGGTTGACCTGGTGGCCGAGCAGGGACTTAGCCATTTTTTCAGCCTTTTCCTGGGGTTGACCTGGTGGCCGAGCAGGGACTTAGCCATTTTTTCAGCCTTTTCCTGGGGTTGACCTGGTGGCCGAGCAGGGACTTAGAAATTTTTTTCAGCCGTTTTTTCCTCCGGGTTGACCTGGTGGCCGAGCAGGGACTTAGTAATTTTTTCAGCCGTTTTTCCTCCGGGTTGACCTGGTGGCCGAGCAGGGACTTAGAAAAATTTTTTAAGCCGTTTTTCCTCCGGGTTGACCTGGTGGCCGAGCAGGGACTTAGCGATTTTTTTCAGCCGTTTTTCCTCCGGGTTGACCTGGTGGCCGAGCGTCTCGCCATCCGCGGCCGGAGCGAGAGAAGGCCACCAGGCCAGCCTGCGACGCCGCGGCCGTGGATCGGGCCCCTGGAAGTCGGAAAAAAAATTTTTCACCGACCCCCAAAGGGGTGCTGGGGGGACACCCAGACCACTCTCCGGGAAAAAAAAAAAAAACGGAAAAAAGGATCGGGCCCACCCGAGGCAGGGGAGTCACCGGGTCAACCCGGACCCTGTCCCGCAGGAGAGCTCCCCCAGGCCAGCCTGCGACGCCGCGGCCAGGGATCGGGCCCCTGGAGGTCTAAAAAAAAAATTTCACCGACCGCCAAAGGGGTGCTGGGGGGGCATCCAGAGCACTCTCCGGCCGAAAAGGAAAAAACCTCGGAAAAAAGGATCGGGCCCACCCGAGGCAAGGGAGTCACCGGGTCAACCCGGCGCCTGTGCCCGAGAGGTCCCGCCGGCCAGCCTGAAACGCCCCGCCAGGGATCGGGGCCCTGGAAGTCTGAAATTTTTTTTCACCGACTCCAAACGGGGTGGCGGGGGAAGGCGTCCCTACCACCCTCCGGCCAAAAAATGAAAAAAAAAAAAAAACGGAAAAAAGGATCGGGGCCACCCGAGGCAGGGGAGTCACCGGGTCAACCCGGCGCCTGTGCCCGAGAGGTCCCGCCGGCCAGCCTGAAACGCCCCGCCAGGGATCGGGGCCCTGGAGGTCTGAAATTTTTTTTCACCGACCCCAAACGGGGTGGCGGGGGAAGGCGTCCCTACCACCCTCCGGCCAAAAAATGAAAAAAAAAAAAAAAAAACGGAAAAAAGGATCGGGGCCACCCGAGGCAGGGGAGTCACCGGGTCAACCCGGCGCCTGTGCCCGAGAGGTCCCGCCGGCCAGCCTGAAACGCCCCGCCAGGGATCGGGGCCCTGGAAGTCTGAAATTTTTTTTTCACCGACCCCAAACGGGGTGGCGGGGGAAGGCATCCCTACCACTCTCCGGCCAAAAAATGAAAAGGAAAAAAAAACCGGAAAAAAGGATCGGGGCCACCCGAGGCAGGGGAGTCACCAGGTCAACCCGGAGCCTGCACGGCGGGCTGGGGCCGGACGGACCCCGATCAGCCCGGGTACCCCTGCCCCGGGGCTCGGGGCTTCCGGACACCAGGTCAACCCGGAGCCTGCCCCCCCCCCCCCCGCGCGGGCTGGGGCCGGACGGACCCCGCTCCGCCCGTGTCCCCCTGCCGCGGGCTCGGGGCTTCCGGACACCAGGTCAACCCGGAGGCTGCCCCCGCGGGCTGGAGCCGGGCGGACAACACTGCGCCCGGGTTCCCCTGCCGCGGGCTCAGGGCTTCCTTCCCGTCCGGACGCCATGTCAACACCGAGCCTGCCCCCACGCCAGACAAGCCCCGCAGGCCACCCTGCGACGCCGTGGTCAGGGATCGGGACCCTGGAAGTCTTTTTTAAAAATTTTCAACGACCCCAAAAGGGGATCTGAGGGGCATCCAGACCACTCTCCGGACCCAAAAAAAAAAAAACGGAAAAAAGGATCGGGGCCACCCGAGGCAGGGGAGTCACCGGGTCAACCCGGCGCCTGTGCCCGAGAGGTCCCGCAGGCCAGCCTGAAACGCCCCGCCAGGGATCGGGGCCCTGGAAGTCTGAATTTTTTTTTTCACCGACCCCAAACGGGGTGGCGGGGGAAGGCATCCCTACCACCCTCCGGCCAAAAAATGAAAAAAAAAAAAAAAAAACGGAAAAAAGGATCGGGGCCACCCGAGGCAGGGGAGTCACCGGGTCAACCCGGCGCCTGTGCACGAGAGGTCCGCTGGCCAGCCTGAAACGCCCCGCCAGGGATCGGGGCCCTGGAAGTCTGAAATTTTTTTTCACCGACCCCAAACGGGGTGGCGGGGGAAGGCATCCCTACCACCCTCCGGCCAAAAAATGAAAAAAAAAAAAAAAAACGGAAAAAAGGATCGGGGCCACCGGAGGCAGGGGAGTCACCGGGTCAACCCGGCGCCTGTGCCCGAGAGGTCCCGCCGGCCAGCCTGAAACGCCCCGCCAGGGATCGGGGCCCTGGAAGTCTGAAATTTTTTTTCACCGACCCCAAACGGGGTGGCGGGGGAAGGCATCCCTACCACCCTCCGGCCAAAAAATGAAAAAAAAAAAAAAAAAAAAAGGAAAAAAGGATCGGGGCCACCCGAGGCAGGGGAGTCACCAGGTCAACCCGGAGCCTGCACCGCGGGCTGGGGCCGGACGGACACCGATCAGCCCGGGTACCCCTGCCCCGGGGCTCGGGGCTTCCGGACACCAGGTCAACCCGGAGCCTGCCCCCCGCGGCCTGGGGCCGGACGGACCCCGCTCCGCCCGTGTCCCGCTGCCGCGGGCTCGGGGCTTCCTTCCCTTCCGGACACCAGGTCAACCCGGAGCTTGCTCCCCGCGGGTTGTGCCGGGGGGACCCCGCTCCGCCCCTGTTCCCCTGCCCCGGACTCGGGGCTTCTTTCCCCTCCGGACACCAGGTCAACCCGGAGCTTGCCCTCGCGGGCTGGAGCCGGGCGGACAACACTGCGCCCGGGTTCCCCTGCCGCGGGCTCTGGGCTTCCTTCCCGTCCGGACACCATGTCCACCCGGAGCCTGCCCCCCGCCAGACAAGCCCCCCAGGCCACTCTGCGACGCCGTGGTCAGGGATCGGGACCCTGGAAGTCTTTTTAAAAAATTTTCACCGACCCCAAAAGGGGATCTGAGGGACATCCAGACCACTCTCCGGACCCCAAAAAAAAAAAAAAAAAAAAAACCGGAAAAAAGGATCGGGCCCACCCGAGGCAGGGGAGTCACTGGTTCAACCCGGAGCCTGTGCAGAGAAGTCCGCCAGGCCAGCCTGAAACGCCGCGGCCAGGGATCGGGCCCCTGGAAGTCTGAAATTTTTTCCCACCGACCCCAAACGTGGTGGCGGCGGGGAGGCATCCCGACCACCGTCCGGCCAAAAAAGAAAAAAAGCCGGAAAAAAGGATCGGGGCCACCCGAGGCAGGGGAGTCACCAGGTCAACCCGGAGCCTGCACCGAGGGCTGGGGCCGGACGGACCCCGCTCAGCCCGTGTACCCCTGCCTCGCGGCTTCCTTCCCGTCCGGACACCAGGTCAACCCGGAGCCTCCCCCGCGGGCTGGAGCCGGACGAACCCCGCTCCACCCGGGTCCCCCTGCCCCGGGGCTCGGGGCTTCCTTCCCGTCCGGCCACCAGGTCAACCCTATACTTTGAGCGGGTTGACCTGGTGGCCGGTTTGCTTTTCGGCCACCAGGTCAACCCTATTCTTTGAACGGGTTGACCTGGTGGCCGGTTTGCTTTTCGGCCACCAGGTCAACCCTATACTTTGAACGGGTTGACCTGGTGGCCGGTTTGCTTTTCGGCCACCAGGTCAACCCGGTTCCTGCCCCCGCGGGCTGGGGCCGGGCGAATCCCGCTCCGTCCGGGTCCCCTTGCCCCGGGCTCGGGGCTTCCTTCCCGTCCGGACCCCAGGTCAACCCGGAGCCTCCCCCGCGGGCTGGGGCCGGACGGACCCCGATCAGCCCGTGTACCCCTGCCCCGGGGCTCGGGGCTTCCGGCCACCAGGACAACCCGGAGCCTGCCCCCCGCGGGTTGGGCCGGGGGGACACCGCTCCGCCCCTGTTCTCCTGCCCCGGGCTCGGGGCTTCCTTCCCGTCCGGACACCAGGTCAACCCGGAGCTTGCCCCCGCGGGCTGGAGCCGGGCGGACAACACTGCGCCCGGGTCCCCTGCCGCGGGCTCTGGGCTTCCTTCCCGTCCGGACACCATGTCCACCCGGAGCCTGCCCCCCGCCAGACAAGCCCCCCAGGCCACTCTGCGACGCCGTGGTCAGGGATCGGGACCCTGGAAGTCTTTTTAAAAAATTTTCACCGACCCCAAAAGGGGATCTGAGGGACATCCAGACCACTCTCCGGACCCCAAAAAAAAAAAAAAAAAAAAAACCGGAAAAAAGGATCGGGCCCACCCGAGGCAGGGGAGTCACTGGTTCAACCCGGAGCCTGTGCAGAGAAGTCCGCCAGGCCAGCCTGAAACGCCTCGGCCAGGGATCGGGCCCCTGGAAGTCTGAAATTTTTTTCCACCGACCCCAAACGTGGTGGCGGCGGGGAGGCATCCCGACCACCGTCCGGCCAAAAAAGAAAAAAAGCCGGAAAAAAGGATCGGGGCCACCCGAGGCAGGGGAGTCACCAGGTCAACCCGGAGCCTCCCCCGCGGGCTGGAGCCGGACGAACCCCGCTCCACCCGGGTCCCCCTGCCCCGGGGCTCGGGGCTTCCTTCCCGTCCGGCCACCAGGTCAACCCTATACTTTGAACGGGTTGACCTGGTGGCCGGTTTGCTTTTCGGCCACCAGGTCAACCCGGTTCCTGCCCCCGCGGGCTGGGGCCGGGCGAATCCCGCTCCGTCCGGGTCCCCTTGCCCCGGGCTCGGGGCTTCCTTCCCGTCCGGACACCAGGTCAACCCGGAGCCTGCCCCCGCCAGACAAGTCCCCCAGGCCAGCCTGCGACGCCGTGGTCAGGGATCGGGACCCTGGAAGTCTGAAAAAAAATTATCAACGAGCGCAAAAGGGGTTCTGGTGGGGGCATCCAGACCACTCTCCGACCCAAAAAAGAAAAAAAAAAAAAACGGAAAAAAGGATCGGGCCCACCCGAGGCAGGGGAGTCACCGGGTCTATCCGGAGCCTGTGCAGAGAAGTCGGCCAGGCCAGCCTGAAACGCCTCGGCCAGGGATCGGGCCCCTGGAAGTCTGAAACAAAATTTTCAACGACCACAAAAGGGGTGCCGGGGGGGGCATCCCGACCACTCTCCGGCCAAAAAACGGAAAAAAAAAAAAAACGGAAAAAAAGGATCGGGGCCACCCGAGGCAAGGGAGTCACCAGGTCAACCCGGAGCCTGCAGCGCGAGCTGGGGCCGGTCGGACCCCTTCTCCGTCCGGGTCCCCCTGCCACGGGGTCGGGGCTTCGTTCCCGTCCGGACACCAGGTCAACCCGGAGCCTCCCCCGCGGGCTGCGGCAGGACGGACCCCGCTCCGCCCGTGTCCCCCTGCCCCGGGGCTCGGAGCTTCCTTCCCGTCCGGCCACCAGGTCAACCCTATACTTTGAAAGGGTTGACCTGGTGGCCGGTTTGCCTTTCGGCCACCAGGTCAACCCTATACTTTGAACGGGTTGACCTGGTGGCCGGTTTGCTTTTCGGCCACCAGGTCAACCCTATACTTTGAACGGGTTGACCTGGTGGCCGGTTTGCTTTTCGGCCACCAGGTCAACCCGGTTCCTGCCCCCGCGGGCTGGGGGCGGGCGGATCCCGCTCCGTCCGGTTCCCCTTGCCCCGGGATCGGGGCTTCCTTCCCGTCCGGACACCAGGTCAACCCGGAGCCTCCCCCGCGGGCTGGAGCCGGACAGACCCAGCTCCGCCCGGGTCCCCTTGCCCCGAGCTCGGGGCTTCCTTCCCGTCCGGACACCATGTCAACCCTGTGCCTGCCCTCGCCAGACATGTCCCCCAGGCAAGCCTGCGACGGCGTTGTCAGGGATCGGGACCCTGGAAGTCTGAAAAAAAATTATCAACGACCGCAAAAGGGGTTCTGGGGGGGCATCCAGAGCACTCTCCGACCCAAAAAAGAAAAAAAAAAAAAAACGGAAAAAAGGATCGGGCCCACCCGAGGCAGGGGAGTCACCGGGTCTATCCG
>NC_140414.1:936707-944207 GCF_965140295.1 Lepidochelys olivacea | reverse complement strand
GAGCCCCCCTTCTCCCCGCTTTCCCAGGCGGCCCGGGTTACACCCCCGCGGGGGGCTAGGGTCGAAGCCGGCGGGGGAGAGCGAGAGAGAGAGAGACGGAGGGCGCGAGAGAGGGGCCGTCGAGACCCCCCTCGGCACCTCCCCCCGAAACCCCTCTAACCTCTCTGCCCCCGCATTCCCCGGTGCTCCGGGTAACACCCAGGGGGAGTCCGGCAGCAGAGCGGGCGCGGGGGCCCTCTCGCTGCTTTTCTTCCCCCCGGTGCCCCGGGCGGACACCGAAGAAGGATGGCGGGAGCCAGACGGGGCGGGCCCCCTCGAGCCCCCCTTCGCCCCCGCTTTTCCCGGTGGCCCTCGAACGTGGCGACGCGGCACGGAGGACGCCGCGCCCGCCTTCCAGGCAACGCGCTAGAGAAGTAGTCGGCGACCCAGAGCCGGAGGACAGCAGGGGGTACTGGGGCTCCAGCGAGAGGGCGGTACGAGGGTCCCACCGACGGCGACGGAGGCTCCAGCACCCCCGGAGGCCCGCGCCCCGGAGCGTGCGTGGAGGAGGACCGTCGGGGACGGCGGGGGACCGCAGCGCGCCCCTGCTCGCTCTCGCGACCGTGTTTGGCCCTGCTGAGCCTCGCGGCTGGCCTGGGTTTTCGGACCCCTGGGTGGGCTGCCGGAGCCGCTCGACCTCGCACGGCGGAGATCTCAGCCGGCCGGCAACACCCACGGCACGGGGGGGGGGGGGCCGGGCACGCGCCCGCCCCCCGCCCCCTCTCCCCAAGGAGGCAAGTCCCAATCGGCCCCGGGGTCGGGGAACGCAAAGGGGAAGCGGGACCCAAATCCGCCTGAACGCCGGAGGCCCCCTGCCGCCGGGGCTCCGGCCCGCGAAGGGCCCTTCCCGTCGCGAAGGTGAGCGCCACATCGATCGGAAGGCAAGCGGGGAGCGGGCCCCCCCTCCCTCCGGGGGGCGCCGACAGTCGGAGTTCGCATCCCGGCCACCGGGCCTGCGCCGGGGGTGCGAGGGGACGACGGGGTCCCCGGAGGCGAAGAGCCGGAAAAGGGGGGGGGGCACGGAGGGCCGAGGGCCGCCCCACCTGCCAACGTGCCCCATTCCCCCCTCGCGAGATCGGGTACAACACTCAGATTGGTCCCCCGGGCTCATCTCTGGTTCTCAGAGGTTCTGAAAAACCTGTCCTCAGAAATCTCCGCGCACCCGTCGGAATGAACTATGTGAAAAATCCAACCGCCAATTTAGCGGGACCAATCTGAAAATCAATCCGACCTCGTGGTTCCCTCGGTCGGCCGAAGGGAGTTTTGGCGACCCCATCCGGACTTCCGTGAGACTGCCGGCCACCAGGTCAACCCGTTACTTTCAATGGGGTTGACCTGGTGGCCGAGCAGGGACTTAGAAATTTTTTCAGCCTTTTTCTGGGGTTGACCTGGTGGCCGAGCAGGGACTTAGCCATTTTTTCAGCCTTTTCCTGGGGTTGACCTGGTGGCCGAGCAGGGACTTAGCCATTTTTTCAGCCTTTTCCTGGGGTTGACCTGGTGGCCGAGCAGGGACTTAGAAATTTTTTTCAGCCGTTTTTTCCTCCGGGTTGACCTGGTGGCCGAGCAGGGACTTAGTAATTTTTTCAGCCGTTTTTCCTCCGGGTTGACCTGGTGGCCGAGCAGGGACTTAGAAAAATTTTTTAAGCCGTTTTTCCTCCGGGTTGACCTGGTGGCCGAGCAGGGACTTAGCGATTTTTTTCAGCCGTTTTTCCTCCGGGTTGACCTGGTGGCCGAGCGTCTCGCCATCCGCGGCCGGAGCGAGAGAAGGCCACCAGGCCAGCCTGCGACGCCGCGGCCGTGGATCGGGCCCCTGGAAGTCGGAAAAAAAATTTTTCACCGACCCCCAAAGGGGTGCTGGGGGGACACCCAGACCACTCTCCGGGAAAAAAAAAAAAAACGGAAAAAAGGATCGGGCCCACCCGAGGCAGGGGAGTCACCGGGTCAACCCGGACCCTGTCCCGCAGGAGAGCTCCCCCAGGCCAGCCTGCGACGCCGCGGCCAGGGATCGGGCCCCTGGAGGTCTAAAAAAAAAATTTCACCGACCGCCAAAGGGGTGCTGGGGGGGCATCCAGAGCACTCTCCGGCCGAAAAGGAAAAAACCTCGGAAAAAAGGATCGGGCCCACCCGAGGCAAGGGAGTCACCGGGTCAACCCGGCGCCTGTGCCCGAGAGGTCCCGCCGGCCAGCCTGAAACGCCCCGCCAGGGATCGGGGCCCTGGAAGTCTGAAATTTTTTTTCACCGACTCCAAACGGGGTGGCGGGGGAAGGCGTCCCTACCACCCTCCGGCCAAAAAATGAAAAAA
Source organism: Lepidochelys olivacea (assembly GCF_965140295.1). Classification (NCBI taxonomy): domain Eukaryota; kingdom Metazoa; phylum Chordata; order Testudines; family Cheloniidae; genus Lepidochelys; species Lepidochelys olivacea. Next base: position 941,866 of record NC_140414.1, on the reverse strand, counting down.
AAAAAAAAACGGAAAAAAGGATCGGGGCCACCCGAGGCAGGGGAGTCACCGGGTCAACCCGGCGCCTGTGCCCGAGAGGTCCCGCCGGCCAGCCTGAAACGCCCCGCCAGGGATCGGGGCCCTGGAGGTCTGAAATTTTTTTTCACCGACCCCAAACGGGGTGGCGGGGGAAGGCGTCCCTACCACCCTCCGGCCAAAAAATGAAAAAAAAAAAAAAAAACGGAAAAAAGGATCGGGGCCACCCGAGGCAGGGGAGTCACCGGGTCAACCCGGCGCCTGTGCCCGAGAGGTCCCGCCGGCCAGCCTGAAACGCCCCGCCAGGGATCGGGGCCCTGGAAGTCTGAAATTTTTTTTTCACCGACCCCAAACGGGGTGGCGGGGGAAGGCATCCCTACCACTCTCCGGCCAAAAAATGAAAAGGAAAAAAAAACCGGAAAAAAGGATCGGGGCCACCCGAGGCAGGGGAGTCACCAGGTCAACCCGGAGCCTGCACGGCGGGCTGGGGCCGGACGGACACCGATCAGCCCGGGTACCCCTGCCCCGGGGCTCGGGGCTTCCGGACACCAGGTCAACCCGGAGCCTGCCCCCCCCCCCCCGCGCGGGCTGGGGCCGGACGGACCCCGCTCCGCCCGTGTCCCCCTGCCGCGGGCTCGGGGCTTCCGGACACCAGGTCAACCCGGAGGCTGCCCCCGCGGGCTGGAGCCGGGCGGACAACACTGCGCCCGGGTTCCCCTGCCGCGGGCTCAGGGCTTCCTTCCCGTCCGGACGCCATGTCAACACCGAGCCTGCCCCCACGCCAGACAAGCCCCGCAGGCCACCCTGCGACGCCGTGGTCAGGGATCGGGACCCTGGAAGTCTTTTTTAAAAATTTTCAACGACCCCAAAAGGGGATCTGAGGGGCATCCAGACCACTCTCCGGACCCAAAAAAAAAAAAACGGAAAAAAGGATCGGGGCCACCCGAGGCAGGGGAGTCACCGGGTCAACCCGGCGCCTGTGCCCGAGAGGTCCCGCAGGCCAGCCTGAAACGCCCCGCCAGGGATCGGGGCCCTGGAAGTCTGAATTTTTTTTTTCACCGACCCCAAACGGGGTGGCGGGGGAAGGCATCCCTACCACCCTCCGGCCAAAAAATGAAAAAAAAAAAAAAAAAACGGAAAAAAGGATCGGGGCCACCCGAGGCAGGGGAGTCACCGGGTCAACCCGGCGCCTGTGCACGAGAGGTCCGCTGGCCAGCCTGAAACGCCCCGCCAGGGATCGGGGCCCTGGAAGTCTGAAATTTTTTTTCACCGACCCCAAACGGGGTGGCGGGGGAAGGCATCCCTACCACCCTCCGGCCAAAAAATGAAAAAAAAAAAAAAAAACGGAAAAAAGGATCGGGGCCACCGGAGGCAGGGGAGTCACCGGGTCAACCCGGCGCCTGTGCCCGAGAGGTCCCGCCGGCCAGCCTGAAACGCCCCGCCAGGGATCGGGGCCCTGGAAGTCTGAAATTTTTTTTCACCGACCCCAAACGGGGTGGCGGGGGAAGGCATCCCTACCACCCTCCGGCCAAAAAATGAAAAAAAAAAAAAAAAAAAAAGGAAAAAAGGATCGGGGCCACCCGAGGCAGGGGAGTCACCAGGTCAACCCGGAGCCTGCACCGCGGGCTGGGGCCGGACGGACACCGATCAGCCCGGGTACCCCTGCCCCGGGGCTCGGGGCTTCCGGACACCAGGTCAACCCGGAGCCTGCCCCCCGCGGCCTGGGGCCGGACGGACCCCGCTCCGCCCGTGTCCCGCTGCCGCGGGCTCGGGGCTTCCTTCCCTTCCGGACACCAGGTCAACCCGGAGCTTGCTCCCCGCGGGTTGTGCCGGGGGGACCCCGCTCCGCCCCTGTTCCCCTGCCCCGGACTCGGGGCTTCTTTCCCCTCCGGACACCAGGTCAACCCGGAGCTTGCCCTCGCGGGCTGGAGCCGGGCGGACAACACTGCGCCCGGGTTCCCCTGCCGCGGGCTCTGGGCTTCCTTCCCGTCCGGACACCATGTCCACCCGGAGCCTGCCCCCCGCCAGACAAGCCCCCCAGGCCACTCTGCGACGCCGTGGTCAGGGATCGGGACCCTGGAAGTCTTTTTAAAAAATTTTCACCGACCCCAAAAGGGGATCTGAGGGACATCCAGACCACTCTCCGGACCCCAAAAAAAAAAAAAAAAAAAAAACCGGAAAAAAGGATCGGGCCCACCCGAGGCAGGGGAGTCACTGGTTCAACCCGGAGCCTGTGCAGAGAAGTCCGCCAGGCCAGCCTGAAACGCCGCGGCCAGGGATCGGGCCCCTGGAAGTCTGAAATTTTTTCCCACCGACCCCAAACGTGGTGGCGGCGGGGAGGCATCCCGACCACCGTCCGGCCAAAAAAGAAAAAAAGCCGGAAAAAAGGATCGGGGCCACCCGAGGCAGGGGAGTCACCAGGTCAACCCGGAGCCTGCACCGAGGGCTGGGGCCGGACGGACCCCGCTCAGCCCGTGTACCCCTGCCTCGCGGCTTCCTTCCCGTCCGGACACCAGGTCAACCCGGAGCCTCCCCCGCGGGCTGGAGCCGGACGAACCCCGCTCCACCCGGGTCCCCCTGCCCCGGGGCTCGGGGCTTCCTTCCCGTCCGGCCACCAGGTCAACCCTATACTTTGAGCGGGTTGACCTGGTGGCCGGTTTGCTTTTCGGCCACCAGGTCAACCCTATTCTTTGAACGGGTTGACCTGGTGGCCGGTTTGCTTTTCGGCCACCAGGTCAACCCTATACTTTGAACGGGTTGACCTGGTGGCCGGTTTGCTTTTCGGCCACCAGGTCAACCCGGTTCCTGCCCCCGCGGGCTGGGGCCGGGCGAATCCCGCTCCGTCCGGGTCCCCTTGCCCCGGGCTCGGGGCTTCCTTCCCGTCCGGACCCCAGGTCAACCCGGAGCCTCCCCCGCGGGCTGGGGCCGGACGGACCCCGATCAGCCCGTGTACCCCTGCCCCGGGGCTCGGGGCTTCCGGCCACCAGGACAACCCGGAGCCTGCCCCCCGCGGGTTGGGCCGGGGGGACACCGCTCCGCCCCTGTTCTCCTGCCCCGGGCTCGGGGCTTCCTTCCCGTCCGGACACCAGGTCAACCCGGAGCTTGCCCCCGCGGGCTGGAGCCGGGCGGACAACACTGCGCCCGGGTTCCCCTGCCGCGGGCTCTGGGCTTCCTTCCCGTCCGGACACCATGTCCACCCGGAGCCTGCCCCCCGCCAGACAAGCCCCCCAGGCCACTCTGCGACGCCGTGGTCAGGGATCGGGACCCTGGAAGTCTTTTTAAAAAATTTTCACCGACCCCAAAAGGGGATCTGAGGGACATCCAGACCACTCTCCGGACCCCAAAAAAAAAAAAAAAAAAAAAACCGGAAAAAAGGATCGGGCCCACCCGAGGCAGGGGAGTCACTGGTTCAACCCGGAGCCTGTGCAGAGAAGTCCGCCAGGCCAGCCTGAAACGCCTCGGCCAGGGATCGGGCCCCTGGAAGTCTGAAATTTTTTTCCACCGACCCCAAACGTGGTGGCGGCGGGGAGGCATCCCGACCACCGTCCGGCCAAAAAAGAAAAAAAGCCGGAAAAAAGGATCGGGGCCACCCGAGGCAGGGGAGTCACCAGGTCAACCCGGAGCCTCCCCCGCGGGCTGGAGCCGGACGAACCCCGCTCCACCCGGGTCCCCCTGCCCCGGGGCTCGGGGCTTCCTTCCCGTCCGGCCACCAGGTCAACCCTATACTTTGAACGGGTTGACCTGGTGGCCGGTTTGCTTTTCGGCCACCAGGTCAACCCGGTTCCTGCCCCCGCGGGCTGGGGCCGGGCGAATCCCGCTCCGTCCGGGTCCCCTTGCCCCGGGCTCGGGGCTTCCTTCCCGTCCGGACACCAGGTCAACCCGGAGCCTGCCCCCGCCAGACAAGTCCCCCAGGCCAGCCTGCGACGCCGTGGTCAGGGATCGGGACCCTGGAAGTCTGAAAAAAAATTATCAACGAGCGCAAAAGGGGTTCTGGTGGGGGCATCCAGACCACTCTCCGACCCAAAAAAGAAAAAAAAAAAAAACGGAAAAAAGGATCGGGCCCACCCGAGGCAGGGGAGTCACCGGGTCTATCCGGAGCCTGTGCAGAGAAGTCGGCCAGGCCAGCCTGAAACGCCTCGGCCAGGGATCGGGCCCCTGGAAGTCTGAAACAAAATTTTCAACGACCACAAAAGGGGTGCCGGGGGGGGCATCCCGACCACTCTCCGGCCAAAAAACGGAAAAAAAAAAAAAACGGAAAAAAAGGATCGGGGCCACCCGAGGCAAGGGAGTCACCAGGTCAACCCGGAGCCTGCAGCGCGAGCTGGGGCCGGTCGGACCCCTTCTCCGTCCGGGTCCCCCTGCCACGGGGTCGGGGCTTCGTTCCCGTCCGGACACCAGGTCAACCCGGAGCCTCCCCCGCGGGCTGCGGCAGGACGGACCCCGCTCCGCCCGTGTCCCCCTGCCCCGGGGCTCGGAGCTTCCTTCCCGTCCGGCCACCAGGTCAACCCTATACTTTGAAAGGGTTGACCTGGTGGCCGGTTTGCCTTTCGGCCACCAGGTCAACCCTATACTTTGAACGGGTTGACCTGGTGGCCGGTTTGCTTTTCGGCCACCAGGTCAACCCTATACTTTGAACGGGTTGACCTGGTGGCCGGTTTGCTTTTCGGCCACCAGGTCAACCCGGTTCCTGCCCCCGCGGGCTGGGGGCGGGCGGATCCCGCTCCGTCCGGTTCCCCTTGCCCCGGGATCGGGGCTTCCTTCCCGTCCGGACACCAGGTCAACCCGGAGCCTCCCCCGCGGGCTGGAGCCGGACAGACCCAGCTCCGCCCGGGTCCCCTTGCCCCGAGCTCGGGGCTTCCTTCCCGTCCGGACACCATGTCAACCCTGTGCCTGCCCTCGCCAGACATGTCCCCCAGGCAAGCCTGCGACGGCGTTGTCAGGGATCGGGACCCTGGAAGTCTGAAAAAAAATTATCAACGACCGCAAAAGGGGTTCTGGGGGGGCATCCAGAGCACTCTCCGACCCAAAAAAGAAAAAAAAAAAAAAACGGAAAAAAGGATCGGGCCCACCCGAGGCAGGGGAGTCACCGGGTCTATCCGGAGCCTGTGCAGAGAAGTCGGCCAGGCCAGCCTGAAACGCCTCGG
>NC_140414.1:914207-921707 GCF_965140295.1 Lepidochelys olivacea | reverse complement strand
AAAAAAAAAAACGGAAAAAAGGATCGGGGCCACCCGAGGCAGGGGAGTCACCGGGTCAACCCGGCGCCTGTGCCCGAGAGGTCCCGCCGGCCAGCCTGAAACGCCCCGCCAGGGATCGGGGCCCTGGAGGTCTGAAATTTTTTTTCACCGACCCCAAACGGGGTGGCGGGGGAAGGCGTCCCTACCACCCTCCGGCCAAAAAATGAAAAAAAAAAAAAAAAAACGGAAAAAAGGATCGGGGCCACCCGAGGCAGGGGAGTCACCGGGTCAACCCGGCGCCTGTGCCCGAGAGGTCCCGCCGGCCAGCCTGAAACGCCCCGCCAGGGATCGGGGCCCTGGAAGTCTGAAATTTTTTTTTCACCGACCCCAAACGGGGTGGCGGGGGAAGGCATCCCTACCACTCTCCGGCCAAAAAATGAAAAGGAAAAAAAAACCGGAAAAAAGGATCGGGGCCACCCGAGGCAGGGGAGTCACCAGGTCAACCCGGAGCCTGCACGGCGGGCTGGGGCCGGACGGACCCCGATCAGCCCGGGTACCCCTGCCCCGGGGCTCGGGGCTTCCGGACACCAGGTCAACCCGGAGCCTGCCCCCCCCCCCCCGCGCGGGCTGGGGCCGGACGGACCCCGCTCCGCCCGTGTCCCCCTGCCGCGGGCTCGGGGCTTCCGGACACCAGGTCAACCCGGAGGCTGCCCCCGCGGGCTGGAGCCGGGCGGACAACACTGCGCCCGGGTTCCCCTGCCGCGGGCTCAGGGCTTCCTTCCCGTCCGGACGCCATGTCAACACCGAGCCTGCCCCCACGCCAGACAAGCCCCGCAGGCCACCCTGCGACGCCGTGGTCAGGGATCGGGACCCTGGAAGTCTTTTTTAAAAATTTTCAACGACCCCAAAAGGGGATCTGAGGGGCATCCAGACCACTCTCCGGACCCAAAAAAAAAAAAACGGAAAAAAGGATCGGGGCCACCCGAGGCAGGGGAGTCACCGGGTCAACCCGGCGCCTGTGCCCGAGAGGTCCCGCAGGCCAGCCTGAAACGCCCCGCCAGGGATCGGGGCCCTGGAAGTCTGAATTTTTTTTTTTCACCGACCCCAAACGGGGTGGCGGGGGAAGGCATCCCTACCACCCTCCGGCCAAAAAATGAAAAAAAAAAAAAAAAAACGGAAAAAAGGATCGGGGCCACCCGAGGCAGGGGAGTCACCGGGTCAACCCGGCGCCTGTGCACGAGAGGTCCGCTGGCCAGCCTGAAACGCCCCGCCAGGGATCGGGGCCCTGGAAGTCTGAAATTTTTTTTCACCGACCCCAAACGGGGTGGCGGGGGAAGGCATCCCTACCACCCTCCGGCCAAAAAATGAAAAAAAAAAAAAAAAACGGAAAAAAGGATCGGGGCCACCGGAGGCAGGGGAGTCACCGGGTCAACCCGGCGCCTGTGCCCGAGAGGTCCCGCCGGCCAGCCTGAAACGCCCCGCCAGGGATCGGGGCCCTGGAAGTCTGAAATTTTTTTTCACCGACCCCAAACGGGGTGGCGGGGGAAGGCATCCCTACCACCCTCCGGCCAAAAAATGAAAAAAAAAAAAAAAAAAAAAGGAAAAAAGGATCGGGGCCACCCGAGGCAGGGGAGTCACCAGGTCAACCCGGAGCCTGCACCGCGGGCTGGGGCCGGACGGACACCGATCAGCCCGGGTACCCCTGCCCCGGGGCTCGGGGCTTCCGGACACCAGGTCAACCCGGAGCCTGCCCCCCGCGGCCTGGGGCCGGACGGACCCCGCTCCGCCCGTGTCCCGCTGCCGCGGGCTCGGGGCTTCCTTCCCTTCCGGACACCAGGTCAACCCGGAGCTTGCTCCCCGCGGGTTGTGCCGGGGGGACCCCGCTCCGCCCCTGTTCCCCTGCCCCGGACTCGGGGCTTCTTTCCCCTCCGGACACCAGGTCAACCCGGAGCTTGCCCTCGCGGGCTGGAGCCGGGCGGACAACACTGCGCCCGGGTTCCCCTGCCGCGGGCTCTGGGCTTCCTTCCCGTCCGGACACCATGTCCACCCGGAGCCTGCCCCCCGCCAGACAAGCCCCCCAGGCCACTCTGCGACGCCGTGGTCAGGGATCGGGACCCTGGAAGTCTTTTTAAAAAATTTTCACCGACCCCAAAAGGGGATCTGAGGGACATCCAGACCACTCTCCGGACCCCAAAAAAAAAAAAAAAAAAAAAACCGGAAAAAAGGATCGGGCCCACCCGAGGCAGGGGAGTCACTGGTTCAACCCGGAGCCTGTGCAGAGAAGTCCGCCAGGCCAGCCTGAAACGCCGCGGCCAGGGATCGGGCCCCTGGAAGTCTGAAATTTTTTCCCACCGACCCCAAACGTGGTGGCGGCGGGGAGGCATCCCGACCACCGTCCGGCCAAAAAAGAAAAAAAGCCGGAAAAAAGGATCGGGGCCACCCGAGGCAGGGGAGTCACCAGGTCAACCCGGAGCCTGCACCGAGGGCTGGGGCCGGACGGACCCCGCTCAGCCCGTGTACCCCTGCCTCGCGGCTTCCTTCCCGTCCGGACACCAGGTCAACCCGGAGCCTCCCCCGCGGGCTGGAGCCGGACGAACCCCGCTCCACCCGGGTCCCCCTGCCCCGGGGCTCGGGGCTTCCTTCCCGTCCGGCCACCAGGTCAACCCTATACTTTGAGCGGGTTGACCTGGTGGCCGGTTTGCTTTTCGGCCACCAGGTCAACCCTATTCTTTGAACGGGTTGACCTGGTGGCCGGTTTGCTTTTCGGCCACCAGGTCAACCCTATACTTTGAACGGGTTGACCTGGTGGCCGGTTTGCTTTTCGGCCACCAGGTCAACCCGGTTCCTGCCCCCGCGGGCTGGGGCCGGGCGAATCCCGCTCCGTCCGGGTCCCCTTGCCCCGGGCTCGGGGCTTCCTTCCCGTCCGGACCCCAGGTCAACCCGGAGCCTCCCCCGCGGGCTGGGGCCGGACGGACCCCGATCAGCCCGTGTACCCCTGCCCCGGGGCTCGGGGCTTCCGGCCACCAGGACAACCCGGAGCCTGCCCCCCGCGGGTTGGGCCGGGGGGACACCGCTCCGCCCCTGTTCTCCTGCCCCGGGCTCGGGGCTTCCTTCCCGTCCGGACACCAGGTCAACCCGGAGCTTGCCCCCGCGGGCTGGAGCCGGGCGGACAACACTGCGCCCGGGTTCCCCTGCCGCGGGCTCTGGGCTTCCTTCCCGTCCGGACACCATGTCCACCCGGAGCCTGCCCCCCGCCAGACAAGCCCCCCAGGCCACTCTGCGACGCCGTGGTCAGGGATCGGGACCCTGGAAGTCTTTTTAAAAAATTTTCACCGACCCCAAAAGGGGATCTGAGGGACATCCAGACCACTCTCCGGACCCCAAAAAAAAAAAAAAAAAAAAACCGGAAAAAAGGATCGGGCCCACCCGAGGCAGGGGAGTCACTGGTTCAACCCGGAGCCTGTGCAGAGAAGTCCGCCAGGCCAGCCTGAAACGCCTCGGCCAGGGATCGGGCCCCTGGAAGTCTGAAATTTTTTTCCACCGACCCCAAACGTGGTGGCGGCGGGGAGGCATCCCGACCACCGTCCGGCCAAAAAAGAAAAAAAGCCGGAAAAAAGGATCGGGGCCACCCGAGGCAGGGGAGTCACCAGGTCAACCCGGAGCCTCCCCCGCGGGCTGGAGCCGGACGAACCCCGCTCCACCCGGGTCCCCCTGCCCCGGGGCTCGGGGCTTCCTTCCCGTCCGGCCACCAGGTCAACCCTATACTTTGAACGGGTTGACCTGGTGGCCGGTTTGCTTTTCGGCCACCAGGTCAACCCGGTTCCTGCCCCCGCGGGCTGGGGCCGGGCGAATCCCGCTCCGTCCGGGTCCCCTTGCCCCGGGCTCGGGGCTTCCTTCCCGTCCGGACACCAGGTCAACCCGGAGCCTGCCCCCGCCAGACAAGTCCCCCAGGCCAGCCTGCGACGCCGTGGTCAGGGATCGGGACCCTGGAAGTCTGAAAAAAAATTATCAACGAGCGCAAAAGGGGTTCTGGTGGGGGCATCCAGACCACTCTCCGACCCAAAAAAGAAAAAAAAAAAAAACGGAAAAAAGGATCGGGCCCACCCGAGGCAGGGGAGTCACCGGGTCTATCCGGAGCCTGTGCAGAGAAGTCGGCCAGGCCAGCCTGAAACGCCTCGGCCAGGGATCGGGCCCCTGGAAGTCTGAAACAAAATTTTCAACGACCACAAAAGGGGTGCCGGGGGGGGCATCCCGACCACTCTCCGGCCAAAAAACGGAAAAAAAAAAAAAACGGAAAAAAAGGATCGGGGCCACCCGAGGCAAGGGAGTCACCAGGTCAACCCGGAGCCTGCAGCGCGAGCTGGGGCCGGTCGGACCCCTTCTCCGTCCGGGTCCCCCTGCCACGGGGTCGGGGCTTCGTTCCCGTCCGGACACCAGGTCAACCCGGAGCCTCCCCCGCGGGCTGCGGCAGGACGGACCCCGCTCCGCCCGTGTCCCCCTGCCCCGGGGCTCGGAGCTTCCTTCCCGTCCGGCCACCAGGTCAACCCTATTACTTTGAAAGGGTTGACCTGGTGGCCGGTTTGCCTTTCGGCCACCAGGTCAACCCTATACTTTGAACGGGTTGACCTGGTGGCCGGTTTGCTTTTCGGCCACCAGGTCAACCCTATACTTTGAACGGGTTGACCTGGTGGCCGGTTTGCTTTTCGGCCACCAGGTCAACCCGGTTCCTGCCCCCGCGGGCTGGGGGCGGGCGGATCCCGCTCCGTCCGGTTCCCCTTGCCCCGGGATCGGGGCTTCCTTCCCGTCCGGACACCAGGTCAACCCGGAGCCTCCCCCGCGGGCTGGAGCCGGACAGACCCAGCTCCGCCCGGGTCCCCTTGCCCCGAGCTCGGGGCTTCCTTCCCGTCCGGACACCATGTCAACCCTGTGCCTGCCCTCGCCAGACATGTCCCCCAGGCAAGCCTGCGACGGCGTTGTCAGGGATCGGGACCCTGGAAGTCTGAAAAAAAATTATCAACGACCGCAAAAGGGGTTCTGGGGGGGCATCCAGAGCACTCTCCGACCCAAAAAAGAAAAAAAAAAAAAAACGGAAAAAAGGATCGGGCCCACCCGAGGCAGGGGAGTCACCGGGTCTATCCGGAGCCTGTGCAGAGAAGTCGGCCAGGCCAGCCTGAAACGCCTCGGCCAGGGATCGGGCCCCTGGAAGTCTGAAACAAAATTTTCAACGACCACAAAAGGGGTGCCGGGGGGGCATCCTGACCACTCTCCGGCCAAAAAAGGGGCAAAAAAAAAACGGAAAAAAGGATCGGGGCCACCCGAGGCAGGGGAGTCACCAGGTCAACCCGGAGCCTGCAGCGCGAGCTGGGGCCGGTCGAACCCCTTCTCCGTCCGGGTCCCCCTGCCACGGGGTCGGGGCTTCGTTCCCGTCCGGACACCAGGTCAACCCGGTGCCTCCCCCGCGGGCTGGAGCCGGACGGAACGCACTCCACCTGGGTCCCCCTGCCCCGGGGCTCGGGGCTTCCTTCCCGTCCGGCCACCAGGTCAACCCTATACTTTGAACGGGTTTACCTGGTGGCGGGTTTGCTCTTCGGCCACCAGGTCAACCCTATACTTTGAACGGGTTTACCTGGTGGCCGGTTAGCTTTTCGGCCACCAGGTCAACCCTATACTTTGAACGGGTTTACCTGGTGGCCGGTTTGCTTTTCGGCCACCAGGTCAACCCTATACTTTGAACGGGTTTACCTGGTGGCCGGTTTGCTCTTCGGCCACCAGGTCAACCCTATACTTTGAACGGGTTTACCTGGTGGCCGGTTTGCTTTTCGGCCACCAGGTCAACCCTATACTTTGAACGGGTTTACCTGGTGGCCGGTTTGCTCTTCGGCCACCAGGTCAACCCGATACTTTGAACGGGTTCACCTGGTGGCCGGTTTGCTTTTCGGCCCACCAGGTCAACCCGGTTCCTGCCCCCGCGGGCTGGGGCCGGGCGGACCCCGCTCCGTCCGGGTGCCCCTGCCCCGGGGCCCCGGGCTTAATTCTCCTCCGGCCACCAGGTCAACCCGGTTCCTGCCCCCGCGGGCTGGGGCCGGGCGGACCCCGCTCCGTCCGGGTGCCCCTGCCCCGGGGCCCCGGGCTTAATTCTCCTCCGGCCACCAGGTCAACCCGGTTCCTGCCCCCGCGGGCTGGGGCCGGGCGGACCCCGCTCCGTCCGGGTGCCCCTGCCCCGGGGCCCCGGGCTTAATTCTCCTCCGGCCACCAGGTCAACCCGGTTCCTGCCCCCGCGGGCTGGGGCCGGGCGGACCCCGCTCCGTCCGGGTGCCCCTGCCCCGGGGCCCCGGGCTTAATTCTCCTCCGGCCACCAGGTCAACCCGGTTCCTGCCCCCGCGGGCTGGGGCCGGGCGGACCCCGCTCCGTCCGGGTGCCCCTGCCCCGGGGCCCCGGGCTTAATTCTCCTCCGGCCACCAGGTCAACCCGGTTCCTGCCCCCGCGGGCTGGGGCCGGGCGGACCCCGCTCCGTCCGGGTGCCCCTGCCCCGGGGGCCGGGCTTAATACTCCTCCGGCCACCAGGTCAACCCGGTTCCTGCCCCCGCGGGCTGGGGCCGGGCGGACCCCGCTCCGTCCGGGTGCCCCTGCCCCGGGGCCCCGGGCTTAATTCTCCTCCGGCCACCAGGTCAACCCGGTTCCTGCCCCCGCGGGCTGGGGCCGGGCGGACCCCGCTCCGTCCGGGTGCCCCTGCCCCGGGGCCCCGGGCTTAATTCTCCTCCGGCCACCAGGTCAACCCGGTTCCTGCCCCCGCGGGCTGGGGCCGGGCGGACCCCGCTCCGTCCGGGTGCCCCTGCCCCGGGGCCCCGGGCTTAATTCTCCTCCGGCCACCAGGTCAACCCGGTTCCTGCCCCCGCGGGCTGGGGCCGGGCGGACCCCGCTCCGTCCGGGTGCCCCTGCCCCGGGCTTAATACTCCTCCGGCCACCAGGTCAACCCGGTTCCTGCCCCCGCGGGCTGGGGCCGGGCGGACCCCGCTCCGTCCGGGTGCCCCTGCCCCGGGCTTAATACTCCTCCGGCCACCAGGTCAACCCGGTTCCTGCCCCCGCGGGCTGGGGCCGGGCGGACCCCGCTCCGTCCGGGTGCCCCTGCCCCGGGCTTAATACTCCTCCGGCCACCAGGTCAACCCGGTTCCTGCCCCCGCGGGCTGGGGCCGGGCGGACCCCGCTCCGTCCGGGTGCCCCTGCCCCGGGCTTAATACTCCTCCGGCCACCAGGTCAACCCGGTTCCTGCCCCCGCGGGCTGGGGCCGGGCGGACCCCGCTCCACCCGGGTGCCCCTGCCCCGGGCTTAATACTCCTCCGGCCACCAGGTCAACCCGGTTCCTGCCCCCGCGGGCTGGGGCCGGGCGGACCCCGCTCCACCCGGGTGCCCCTGCCCCGGGCTTAATACTCCTCCGGCCACCAGGTCAACCCGGTTCCTGCCCCCGCGGGCTGGGGCCGGGCGGACCCCGCTCCGTCCGGGTGCCCCTGCCCCGGGCTTAAT
>NC_140414.1:885000-914107 GCF_965140295.1 Lepidochelys olivacea | reverse complement strand
TCCCGGGGCAGGGGCACCCGGACGGAGCGGGGTCCGCCCGGCCCCAGCCCGCGGGGGCAGGAACCGGGTTGACCTGGTGGCCGGAGGAGTATTAAGCCCGGGGCAGGGGCACCCGGACGGAGCGGGGTCCGCCCGGCCCCAGCCCGCGGGGGCAGGAACCGGGTTGACCTGGTGGCCGGAGGAGTATTAAGCCCGGGGCAGGGGCACCCGGACGGAGCGGGGTCCGCCCGGCCCCAGCCCGCGGGGGCAGGAACCGGGTTGACCTGGTGGCCGGAGGAGTATTAAGCCCGGGGCAGGGGCACCCGGACGGAGCGGGGTCCGCCCGGCCCCAGCCCGCGGGGGCAGGAACCGGGTTGACCTGGTGGCCGGAGGAGAATTAAGCCCGGGGCCCCGGGGCAGGGGCACACGGACGGAGCGGGGTCCGCCCGGCCCCAGCCCGCGGGGGCAGGAACCGGGTTGACCTGGTGGCCGGAGGAGAATTAAGCCGGGCCCGGGGCAGGGCACCCGGACGGAGCGGGGTCCGCCCGGCCCCAGCCGCGGGGGCAGGAACCGGGTTGACCTGGTGGCCGGAGGAGTATTAAGCCCGGGGCAAGGGGCACCGGACGGAGCGGGGTCCGCCCGGCCCCAGCCCGCGGGGGCAGGAACCGGGTTGACCTGGTGGCCGGAGGAGTATTAAGCCCGGGGCAGGGGCACCCGGACGGAGCGGGGTCCGCCCGGCCCCAGCCCGCGGGGGCAGGAACCGGGTTGACCTGGTGGCCGGAGGAGAATTAAGCCCGGGGCAGGGGCACCCGGACGGAGCGGGGTCCGCCCGGCCCCAGCCCGCGGGGGCAGGAACCGGGTTGACCTGGTGGCCGGAGGAGAATTAAGCCCGGGGCCCCGGGGCAGGGGCACCCGGACGGAGCGGGGTCCGCCCGGCCCCAGCCCGCGGGGGCAGGAACCGGGTTGACCTGGTGGCCGGAGGAGAATTAAGCCCGGGGCCCCGGGGCAGGGGCACCCGGACGGAGCGGGGTCCGCCCGGCCCCAGCCCGCGGGGGCAGGAACCGGGTTGACCTGGTGGCCGGAGGAGTATTAAGCCCGGGGCAGGGGCACCCGGACGGAGCGGGGTCCGCCCGGCCCCAGCCCGCGGGGGCAGGAACCGGGTTGACCTGGTGGCCGGAGGAGTATTAAGCCCGGGGCAGGGGCACCCGGACGGAGCGGGGTCCGCCCGGCCCCAGCCCGCGGGGGCAGGAACCGGGTTGACCTGGTGGCCGGAGGAGAATTAAGCCCGGGGCCCCGGGGCAGGGGCACCCGGACGGAGCGGGGTCCGCCCGGCCCCAGCCCGCGGGGGCAGGAACCGGTTGACCTGGTGGCCGGAGGAGTATTAAGCCCGGGGCAGGGGCACCCGGACGGAGCGGGGTCCGCCCGGCCCCAGCCCGCGGGGGCAGGAACCGGGTTGACCTGGTGGCCGGAGGAGAATTAAGCCCGGGGCCCCGGGGCAGGGGCACCCGGACGGAGCGGGGTCCGCCCGGCCCCAGCCCGCGGGGGCAGGAACCGGGTTGACCTGGTGGCCGGAGGAGAATTAAGCCCGGGGCCCCGGGGCAGGGGCACCCGGACGGAGCGGGGTCCGCCCGGCCCCAGCCCGCGGGGGCAGGAACCGGGTTGACCTGGTGGCCGGAGGAGTATTAAGCCCGGGGCAGGGGCACCCGGACGGAGCGGGGTCCGCCCGGCCCCAGCCCGCGGGGGCAGGAACCGGGTTGACCTGGTGGCCGGAGGAGAATTAAGCCCGGGGCCCCGGGGCAGGGGCACACGGACGGAGCGGGGTCCGCCCGGCCCCAGCCCGCGGGGGCAGGAACCGGGTTGACCTGGTGGCCGGAGGAGAATTAAGCCCGGGGCCCCGGGGCAGGGGCACCCGGACGGAGCGGGGTCCGCCCGGCCCCAGCCCGCGGGGGCAGGAACCGGGTTGACCTGGTGGCCGGAGGAGAATTAAGCCCGGGGCCCCGGGGCAGGGGCACCCGGACGGAGCGGGGTCCGCCCGGCCCCAGCCCGCGGGGGCAGGAACCGGGTTGACCTGGTGGCCGGAGGAGTATTAAGCCCGGGGCAGGGGCACCCGGACGGAGCGGGGTCCGCCCGGCCCCAGCCCGCGGGGGCAGGAACCGGGTTGACCTGGTGGCCGGAGGAGAATTAAGCCCGGGGCCCCGGGGCAGGGGCACACGGACGGAGCGGGGTCCGCCCGGCCCCAGCCCGCGGGGGCAGGAACCGGGTTGACCTGGTGGCCGGAGGAGAATTAAGCCCGGGGCCCCGGGGCAGGGGCACCCGGACGGAGCGGGGTCCGCCCGGCCCCAGCCCGCGGGGGCAGGAACCGGGTTGACCTGGTGGCCGGAGGAGAATTAAGCCCGGGGCCCCGGGGCAGGGGCACCCGGACGGAGCGGGGTCCGCCCGGCCCCAGCCCGCGGGGGCAGGAACCGGGTTGACCTGGTGGCCGGAGGAGTATTAAGCCCGGGGCAGGGGCACCCGGACGGAGCGGGGTCCGCCCGGCCCCAGCCCGCGGGGGCAGGAACCGGGTTGACCTGGTGGCCGGAGGAGTATTAAGCCCGGGGCAGGGGCACCCGGACGGAGCGGGGTCCGCCCGGCCCCAGCCCGCGGGGGCAGGAACCGGGTTGACCTGGTGGCCGGAGGAGAATTAAGCCCGGGCCCCGGGGCAGGGGCACACGGACGGAGCGGGGTCCGCCCGGCCCCAGCCCGCGGGGGCAGGAACCGGGTTGACCTGGTGGCCGGAGGAGAATTAAGCCCGGGGCCCCGGGGCAGGGGCACCCGGACGGAGCGGGGTCCGCCCGGCCCCAGCCCGCGGGGGCAGGAACCGGGTTGACCTGGTGGCCGGAGGAGAATTAAGCCCGGGGCCCCGGGGCAGGGGCACCCGGACGGAGCGGGGTCCGCCCGGCCCCAGCCCGCGGGGGCAGGAACCGGGTTGACCTGGTGGCCGGAGGAGTATTAAGCCCGGGGCAGGGGCACCCGGACGGAGCGGGGTCCGCCCGGCCCCAGCCCGCGGGGGCAGGAACCGGGTTGACCTGGTGGCCGGAGGAGTATTAAGCCCGGGGCAGGGGCACCCGGACGGAGCGGGGTCCGCCCGGCCCCAGCCCGCGGGGCAGGAACCGGGTTGACCTGGTGGCCGGAGGAGTATTAAGCCCGGGGCAGGGGCACCCGGACGGAGCGGGGTCCGCCCGGCCCCAGCCCGCGGGGGCAGGAACCGGGTTGACCTGGTGGCCGGAGGAGTATTAAGCCCGGGGCAGGGGCACCCGGACGGAGCGGGGTCCGCCCGGCCCCAGCCCGCGGGGGCAGGAACCGGGTTGACCTGGTGGCCGCGGAGAATTAAGCCCGGGGCCCCGGGCAGGGGCACCCGGACGGAGCGGGGTCCGCCCGGCCCCAGCCCGCGGGGGCAGGAACCGGGTTGACCTGGTGGCCGGATGGGACTTAAGCCCGGGGCAGGGGCACCCGGACGGAGCGGGGTCCGCCCGGCCCCAGCCCGCGGGGGCAGGAACCGGGTTGACCTGGTGGCCGGATGGGACTTAAGCCCGGGGCAGGGGCACCCGGACGGAGCGGGGTCCGCCCGGCCCCAGCCCGCGGGGGCAGGAACCGGGTTGACCTGGTGGCCGGAGGAGTATTAAGCCCGGGCAGGGGCACCCGGACGGAGCGGGGTCCGCCCGGCCCCAGCCCGCGGGGGCAGGAACCGGGTTGACCTGGTGGCCGGAGGAGTATTAAGCCCGGGCAGGGGCACCCGGACGGAGCGGGGTCCGCCCGGCCCCAGCCCGCGGGGGCAGGAACCGGGTTGACCTGGTGGCCGGAGGAGTATTAAGCCCGGGGCAGGGCACCCGGACGGAGCGGGGTCCGCCCGGCCCCAGCCCGCGGGGCAGGAACCGGGTTGACCTGGTGGCCGGAGGAGTATTAAGCCCGGGGCAGGGGCACCCGGACGGAGCGGGGTCCGCCCGGCCCCAGCCCGCGGGGGCAGGAACCGGGTTGACCTGGTGGCCGGAGGAGAATTAAGCCCGGGGCCCCGGGGCAGGGGCACACGGACGGAGCGGGGTCCGCCCGGCCCCAGCCGCGGGGGCAGGAACCGGGTTGACCTGGTGGCCGGAGGAGAATTAAGCCCGGGGCCCCGGGGCAGGGGCACCCGGACGGAGCGGGGTCCGCCCGGCCCCAGCCCGCGGGGGCAGGAACCGGGTTGACCTGGTGGCCGGAGGAGAATTAAGCCCGGGGCCCCGGGGCAGGGGCACCCGGACGGAGCGGGGTCCGCCCGGCCCCAGCCCGCGGGGCAGGAACCGGGTTGACCTGGTGGCCGGAGGAGTATTAAGCCCGGGGCAGGGGCACCCGGACGGAGCGGGGTCCGCCCGGCCCCAGCCCGCGGGGGCAGGAACCGGGTTGACCTGGTGGCCGGAGGAGAATTAAGCCCGGGGCCCCGGGGCAGGGGCACACGGACGGAGCGGGGTCCGCCCGGCCCCAGCCCGCGGGGGCAGGAACCGGGTTGACCTGGTGGCCGGAGGAGAATTAAGCCCGGGGCCCCGGGGCAGGGGCACCCGGACGGAGCGGGGTCCGCCCGGCCCCAGCCCGCGGGGGCAGGAACCGGGTTGACCTGGTGGCCGGAGGAGAATTAAGCCCGGGGCCCCGGGGCAGGGGCACCCGGACGGAGCGGGGTCCGCCCGGCCCCAGCCCGCGGGGGCAGGAACCGGGTTGACCTGGTGGCCGGAGGAGTATTAAGCCCGGGGCAGGGGCACCCGGACGGAGCGGGGTCCGCCCGGCCCCAGCCCGCGGGGGCAGGAACCGGGTTGACCTGGTGGCCGGCGGAGAATTAAGCCCGGGGCCCCGGGGCAGGGGCACCCGGACGGAGCGGGGTCCGCCCGGCCCCAGCCCGCGGGGGCAGGAACCGGGTTGACCTGGTGGCCGGATGGGACTTAAGCCCGGGGCAGGGCACCCGGACGGAGCGGGGTCCGCCCGGCCCCAGCCCGCGGGGGCAGGAACCGGGTTGACCTGGTGGCCGGATGGGACTTAAGCCCGGGGCAGGGGCACCCGGACGGAGCGGGGTCCGCCCGGCCCCAGCCCGCGGGGGCAGGAACCGGGTTGACCTGGTGGCCGGAGGAGTATTAAGCCCGGGGCAGGGGCACCCGGACGGAGCGGGGTCCGCCCGGCCCCAGCCCGCGGGGGCAGGAACCGGGTTGACCTGGTGGCCGGAGGAGTATTAAGCCCGGGGCAGGGGCACCCGGACGGAGCGGGGTCCGCCCGGCCCCAGCCCGCGGGGGCAGGAACCGGGTTGACCTGGTGGCCGGAGGAGTATTAAGCCCGGGGCAGGGGCACCCGGACGGAGCGGGGTCCGCCCGGCCCCAGCCCGCGGGGGCAGGAACCGGGTTGACCTGGTGGCCGGAGGAGTATTAAGCCCGGGGCAGGGGCACCCGGACGGAGCGGGGTCCGCCGGCCCCAGCCCGCGGGGGCAGGAACCGGGTTGACCTGGTGGCCGGAGGAGTATTAAGCCCGGGGCAGGGGCACCCGGACGGAGCGGGGTCCGCCCGGCCCCAGCCCGCGGGGGCAGGAACCGGGTTGACCTGGTGGCCGGAGGAGAATTAAGCCCGGGGCCCCGGGGCAGGGGCACACGGACGGAGCGGGGTCCGCCCGGCCCCAGCCCGCGGGGGCAGGAACCGGGTTGACCTGGTGGCCGGAGGAGAATTAAGCCCGGGGCCCCGGGGCAGGGGCACCCGGACGGAGCGGGGTCCGCCCGGCCCCAGCCCGCGGGGGCAGGAACCGGGTTGACCTGGTGGCCGGAGGAGTATTAAGCC
Source organism: Lepidochelys olivacea (assembly GCF_965140295.1). Lineage (NCBI taxonomy): Eukaryota > Metazoa > Chordata > Testudines > Cheloniidae > Lepidochelys > Lepidochelys olivacea. The sequence continues at coordinate 908,309 of NC_140414.1, read as the reverse complement.
CGGGGCAGGGGCACCCGGACGGAGCGGGGTCCGCCCGGCCCCAGCCCGCGGGGGCAGGAACCGGGTTGACCTGGTGGCCGGAGGAGTATTAAGCCCGGGGCAGGGGCACCCGGACGGAGCGGGGTCCGCCCGGGGCAGGGGCACCCGGACGGAGCGGGGTCCGCCCGGCCCCAGCCCGCGGGGGCAGGAACCGGGTTGACCTGGTGGCCGGAGGAGAATTAAGCCCGGGCCCCGGGGCAGGGGCACCCGGACGGAGCGGGTCCGCCCGGCCCCAGCCCGCGGGGGCAGGAACCGGGTTGACCTGGTGGCCGGAGGAGAATTAAGCCCGGGGCCCCGGGGCAGGGGCACCCGGACGGAGCGGGGTCCGCCCGGCCCCAGCCCGCGGGGGCAGGAACCGGGTTGACCTGGTGGCCGGAGGAGTATTAGAGCCCGGGCCCCGGGGCAGGGGCACCCGGACGGAGCGGGGTCCGCCCGGCCCCAGCCCGCGGGGGCAGGAACCGGGTTGACCTGGTGGCCGGAGGAGTATTAAGCCCGGGGCAGGGGCACCCGGACGGAGCGGGGTCCGCCCGGCCCCAGCCCGCGGGGGCAGGAACCGGGTTGACCTGGTGGCCGGAGGAGAATTAAGCCCGGGGCCCCGGGGCAGGGGCACCCGGACGGAGCGGGGTCCGCCCGGCCCCAGCCCGCGGGGGCAGGAACCGGGTTGACCTGGTGGCCGGAGGAGAATTAAGGCCCCGGGGCCCGGGGCAGGGGCACCCGGACGGAGCGGGGTCCGCCCGGCCCCAGCCCGCGGGGGCAGGAACCGGGTTGACCTGGTGGCCGGAGGAGTATTAAGCCCGGGGCAGGGGCACCCGGACGGAGCGGGGTCCGCCCGGCCCCAGCCCGCGGGGGCAGGAACCGGGTTGACCTGGTGGCCGGAGGAGAATTAAGCCCGGGGCCCCGGGGCAGGGGCACCCGGACGGAGCGGGGTCCGCCCGGCCCCAGCCCGCGGGGGCAGGAACCGGGTTGACCTGGTGGCCGGAGGAGAATTAAGCCCGGGGCCCGGGGCAGGGGCACCCGGACGGAGCGGGGTCCGCCCGGCCCCAGCCCGCGGGGGCAGGAACCGGGTTGACCTGGTGGCCGGAGGAGAATTAAGCCCGGGGCCCCGGGGCAGGGGCACCCGGACGGAGCGGGGTCCGCCCGGCCCCAGCCCGCGGGGGCAGGAACCGGGTTGACCTGGTGGCCGGAGGAGAATTAAGCCCGGGGCCCCGGGGCAGGGGCACCCGGACGGAGCGGGGTCCGCCCGGCCCCAGCCCGCGGGGGCAGGAACCGGGTTGACCTGGTGGCCGGAGGAGAATTAAGCCCGGGGCCCCGGGGCAGGGGCACCCGGACGGAGCGGGGTCCGCCCGGCCCCAGCCCGCGGGGGCAGGAACCGGGTTGACCTGGTGGCCGGAGGAGTATTAAGCCCCCGGGGCAGGGGCACCCGGACGGAGCGGGGTCCGCCCGGCCCCAGCCCGCGGGGGCAGGAACCGGGTTGACCTGGTGGCCGGAGGAGAATTAAGCCCGGGGCCCCGGGGCAGGGGCACCCGGACGGAGCGGGGTCCGCCCGGCCCCAGCCCGCGGGGGCAGGAACCGGGTTGACCTGGTGGCCGGAGGAGAATTAAGCCCGGGGCCCCGGGGCAGGGGCACCCGGACGGAGCGGGGTCCGCCCGGCCCCAGCCCGCGGGGGCAGGAACCGGGTTGACCTGGTGGCCGGAGGAGAATTAAGCCCGGGGCCCCGGGGCAGGGGCACCCGGACGGAGCGGGGTCCGCCCGGCCCCAGCCCGCGGGGGCAGGAACCGGGTTGACCTGGTGGCCGGAGGAGAATTAAGCCCGGGGCCGGGAATGTGCAGGGGCACCCGGACGGAGCGGGGTCCGCCCGGCCCCAGCCCGCGGGGGCAGGAACCGGGTTGACCTGGTGGCCGGAGGAGAATTAAGCCGGCCCGGGGCAGGGGCACCCGGACGGAGCGGGGTCCGCCCGGCCCCAGCCCGCGGGGGCCCGCCCGGCCCCAGCCCGCGGGGGCAGGAACCGGGTTGACCTGGTGGCCGGATGGGACTTAAGCCCGGGGCAGGGGCACCCGGACGGAGCGGGGTCCGCCCGGCCCCAGCCCGCGGGGGCAGGAACCGGGTTGACCTGGTGGCCGGATGAGACTTAAGCCCGGGGCAGGGGCACCCGGACGGAGCGGGGTCCGCCCGGCCCCAGCCCGCGGGGGCAGGAACCGGGTTGACCTGGTGGCCGGAGGAGTATTAAGCCCGGGGCAGGGGCACCCGGACGGAGCGGGGTCCGCCCGGCCCCAGCCCGCGGGGGCAGGAACCGGGTTGACCTGGTGGCCGGAGGAGTATTAAGCCCGGGGCAGGGGCACCCGGACGGAGCGGGGTCCGCCCGGCCCCAGCCCGCGGGGGCAGGAACCGGGTTGACCTGGTGGCCGGAGGAGTATTAAGCCCGGGGCAGGGGCACCCGGACGGAGCGGGGTCCGCCCGGCCCCAGCCCGCGGGGGCAGGAACCGGGTTGACCTGGTGGCCGGAGGAGTATTAAGCCCGGGGCCCCGGGCAGGGGCACCCGGACGGAGCGGGGTCCGCCCGGCCCCAGCCCGCGGGGGCAGGAACCGGGTTGACCTGGTGGCCGGAGGAGAATTAAGCCCGGGGCCCCGGGGCAGGGGCACACGGACGGAGCGGGGTCCGCCCGGCCCCAGCCCGCGGGGGCAGGAACCGGGTTGACCTGGTGGCCGGAGGAGAATTAAGCCCGGGGCCCCGGGGCAGGGGCACCCGGACGGAGCGGGGTCCGCCCGGCCCCAGCCCGCGGGGGCAGGAACCGGGTTGACCTGGTGGCCGGAGGAGAATTAAGCCCGGGGCCCCGGGGCAGGGGCACCCGGACGGAGCGGGGTCCGCCCGGCCCCAGCCCGCGGGGGCAGGAACCGGGTTGACCTGGTGGCCGGAGGAGTATTAAGCCCGGGGCAGGGGCACCCGGACGGAGCGGGGTCCGCCCGGCCCCAGCCCGCGGGGGCAGGAACCGGGTTGACCTGGTGGCCGGAGGAGTATTAAGCCCGGGGCAGGGGCACCCGGACGGAGCGGGGTCCGCCCGGCCCCAGCCCGCGGGGGCAGGAACCGGGTTGACCTGGTGGCCGGAGGAGTATTAAGCCCGGGGCAGGGGCACCCGGACGGAGCGGGGTCCGCCCGGCCCCAGCCCGCGGGGGCAGGAACCGGGTTGACCTGGTGGCCGGAGGAGTATTAAGCCCGGGGCAGGGGCACCCGGACGGAGCGGGGTCCGCCCGGCCCCAGCCCGCGGGGGCAGGAACCGGGTTGACCTGGTGGCCGGCGGAGAATTAAGCCCGGGGCCCCGGGGCAGGGGCACCCGGACGGAGCGGGGTCCGCCCGGCCCCAGCCCGCGGGGGCAGGAACCGGGTTGACCTGGTGGCCGGATGGGACTTAAGCCCGGGGCAGGGGCACCCGGACGGAGCGGGGTCCGCCCGGCCCCAGCCCGCGGGGGCAGGAACCGGGTTGACCTGGTGGCCGGATGGGACTTAAGCCCGGGGCAGGGGCACCCGGACGGAGCGGGGTCCGCCCGGCCCCAGCCCGCGGGGGCAGGAACCGGGTTGACCTGGTGGCCGGAGGAGTATTAAGCCCGGGGCAGGGGCACCCGGACGGAGCGGGGTCCGCCCGGCCCCAGCCCGCGGGGGCAGGAACCGGGTTGACCTGGTGGCCGGAGGAGTATTAAGCCCGGGGCAGGGGCACCCGGACGGAGCGGGGTCCGCCCGGCCCCAGCCCGCGGGGGCAGGAACCGGGTTGACCTGGTGGCCGGAGGAGTATTAAGCCCGGGGCAGGGGCACCCGGACGGAGCGGGGTCCGCCCGGCCCCAGCCCGCGGGGGCAGGAACCGGGTTGACCTGGTGGCCGGAGGAGTATTAAGCCCGGGGCAGGGGCACCCGGACGGAGCGGGGTCCGCCCGGCCCCAGCCCGCGGGGGCAGGAACCGGGTTGACCTGGTGGCCGGAGGAGAATTAAGCCCGGGGCCCCGGGGCAGGGGCACACGGACGGAGCGGGGTCCGCCCGGCCCCAGCCCGCGGGGGCAGGAACCGGGTTGACCTGGTGGCCGGAGGAGAATTAAGCCCGGGGCCCCGGGGCAGGGGCACCCGGACGGAGCGGGGTCCGCCCGGCCCCAGCCCGCGGGGGCAGGAACCGGGTTGACCTGGTGGCCGGAGGAGAATTAAGCCCGGGGCCCCGGGGCAGGGGCACCCGGACGGAGCGGGGTCCGCCCGGCCCCAGCCCGCGGGGGCAGGAACCGGGTTGACCTGGTGGCCGGAGGAGTATTAAGCCCGGGGCAGGGGCACCCGGACGGAGCGGGGTCCGCCCGGCCCCAGCCCGCGGGGGCAGGAACCGGGTTGACCTGGTGGCCGGAGGAGAATTAAGCCCGGGGCCCCGGGGCAGGGGCACACGGACGGAGCGGGGTCCGCCCGGCCCCAGCCCGCGGGGGCAGGAACCGGGTTGACCTGGTGGCCGGAGGAGAATTAAGCCCGGGGCCCCGGGGCAGGGGCACCCGGACGGAGCGGGGTCCGCCCGGCCCCAGCCCGCGGGGGCAGGAACCGGGTTGACCTGGTGGCCGGAGGAGAATTAAGCCCGGGGCCCCGGGGCAGGGGCACCCGGACGGAGCGGGGTCCGCCCGGCCCCAGCCCGCGGGGGCAGGAACCGGGTTGACCTGGTGGCCGGAGGAGTATTAAGCCCGGGGCAGGGGCACCCGGACGGAGCGGGGTCCGCCCGGCCCCAGCCCGCGGGGGCAGGAACCGGGTTGACCTGGTGGCCGGCGGAGAATTAAGCCCGGGGCCCCGGGGCAGGGGCACCCGGACGGAGCGGGGTCCGCCCGGCCCCAGCCCGCGGGGGCAGGAACCGGGTTGACCTGGTGGCCGGATGGGACTTAAGCCCGGGGCAGGGGCACCCGGACGGAGCGGGGTCCGCCCGGCCCCAGCCCGCGGGGGCAGGAACCGGGTTGACCTGGTGGCCGGATGGGACTTAAGCCCGGGGCAGGGGCACCCGGACGGAGCGGGGTCCGCCCGGCCCCAGCCCGCGGGGGCAGGAACCGGGTTGACCTGGTGGCCGGAGGAGTATTAAGCCCGGGGCAGGGGCACCCGGACGGAGCGGGGTCCGCCCGGCCCCAGCCCGCGGGGGCAGGAACCGGGTTGACCTGGTGGCCGGAGGAGTATTAAGCCCGGGGCAGGGGCACCCGGACGGAGCGGGGTCCGCCCGGCCCCAGCCCGCGGGGGCAGGAACCGGGTTGACCTGGTGGCCGGAGGAGTATTAAGCCCGGGGCAGGGGCACCCGGACGGAGCGGGGTCCGCCCGGCCCCAGCCCGCGGGGGCAGGAACCGGGTTGACCTGGTGGCCGGAGGAGTATTAAGCCCGGGGCAGGGGCACCCGGACGGAGCGGGGTCCGCCCGGCCCCAGCCCGCGGGGGCAGGAACCGGGTTGACCTGGTGGCCGGAGGAGAATTAAGCCCGGGGCCCCGGGGCAGGGGCACACGGACGGAGCGGGGTCCGCCCGGCCCCAGCCCGCGGGGGCAGGAACCGGGTTGACCTGGTGGCCGGAGGAGAATTAAGCCCGGGGCCCCGGGGCAGGGGCACCCGGACGGAGCGGGGTCCGCCCGGCCCCAGCCCGCGGGGGCAGGAACCGGGTTGACCTGGTGGCCGGAGGAGAATTAAGCCCGGGGCCCCGGGGCAGGGGCACCCGGACGGAGCGGGGTCCGCCCGGCCCCAGCCCGCGGGGGCAGGAACCGGGTTGACCTGGTGGCCGGAGGAGTATTAAGCCCGGGGCAGGGGCACCCGGACGGAGCGGGGTCCGCCCGGCCCCAGCCCGCGGGGGCAGGAACCGGGTTGACCTGGTGGCCGGAGGAGAATTAAGCCCGGGGCCCCGGGGCAGGGGCACCCGGACGGAGCGGGGTCCGCCCGGCCCCAGCCCGCGGGGGCAGGAACCGGGTTGACCTGGTGGCCGGAGGAGTATTAAGCCCGGGGCAGGGGCACCCGGACGGAGCGGGGTCCGCCCCGCCCCAGCCCGCGGGGGCAGGAACCGGGTTGACCTGGTGGCCGGAGGAGAATTAAGCCCGGGGCCCCGGGGCAGGGGCACCCGGACGGAGCGGGGTCCGCCCGGCCCCAGCCCGCGGGGGCAGGAACCGGGTTGACCTGGTGGCCGGAGGAGTATTAAGCCCGGGGCAGGGGCACCCGGACGGAGCGGGGTCCGCCCGGCCCCAGCCCGCGGGGGCAGGAACCGGGTTGACCTGGTGGCCGGAGGAGAATTAAGCCCGGGGCCCCGGGGCAGGGGCACACGGACGGAGCGGGGTCCGCCCGGCCCCAGCCCGCGGGGGCAGGAACCGGGTTGACCTGGTGGCCGGAGGAGAATTAAGCCCGGGGCCCCGGGGCAGGGGCACCCGGACGGAGCGGGGTCCGCCCGGCCCCAGCCCGCGGGGGCAGGAACCGGGTTGACCTGGTGGCCGGAGGAGAATTAAGCCCGGGGCCCCGGGGCAGGGGCACCCGGACGGAGCGGGGTCCGCCCGGCCCCAGCCCGCGGGGGCAGGAACCGGGTTGACCTGGTGGCCGGATGGGACTTAAGCCCGGGGCAGGGGCACCCGGACGGAGCGGGGTCCGCCCGGCCCCAGCCCGCGGGGGCAGGAACCGGGTTGACCTGGTGGCCGGATGGGACTTAAGCCCGGGGCAGGGGCACCCGGACGGAGCGGGGTCCGCCCGGCCCCAGCCCGCGGGGGCAGGAACCGGGTTGACCTGGTGGCCGGAGGAGTATTAAGCCCGGGGCAGGGGCACCCGGACGGAGCGGGGTCCGCCCGGCCCCAGCCCGCGGGGGCAGGAACCGGGTTGACCTGGTGGCCGGAGGAGTATTAAGCCCGGGGCAGGGGCACCCGGACGGAGCGGGGTCCGCCCGGCCCCAGCCCGCGGGGGCAGGAACCGGGTTGACCTGGTGGCCGGAGGAGTATTAAGCCCGGGGCAGGGGCACCCGGACGGAGCGGGGTCCGCCCGGCCCCAGCCCGCGGGGGCAGGAACCGGGTTGACCTGGTGGCCGGAGGAGTATTAAGCCCGGGGCAGGGGCACCCGGACGGAGCGGGGTCCGCCCGGCCCCAGCCCGCGGGGGCAGGAACCGGGTTGACCTGGTGGCCGGAGGAGAATTAAGCCCGGGGCCCCGGGGCAGGGGCACACGGACGGAGCGGGGTCCGCCCGGCCCCAGCCCGCGGGGGCAGGAACCGGGTTGACCTGGTGGCCGGAGGAGAATTAAGCCCGGGGCCCCGGGGCAGGGGCACCCGGACGGAGCGGGGTCCGCCCGGCCCCAGCCCGCGGGGGCAGGAACCGGGTTGACCTGGTGGCCGGAGGAGAATTAAGCCCGGGGCCCCGGGGCAGGGGCACCCGGACGGAGCGGGGTCCGCCCGGCCCCAGCCCGCGGGGGCAGGAACCGGGTTGACCTGGTGGCCGGAGGAGTATTAAGCCCGGGGCAGGGGCACCCGGACGGAGCGGGGTCCGCCCGGCCCCAGCCCGCGGGGGCAGGAACCGGGTTGACCTGGTGGCCGGAGGAGTATTAAGCCCGGGGCAGGGGCACCCGGACGGAGCGGGGTCCGCCCGGCCCCAGCCCGCGGGGGCAGGAACCGGGTTGACCTGGTGGCCGGAGGAGTATTAAGCCCGGGGCAGGGGCACCCGGACGGAGCGGGGTCCGCCCGGCCCCAGCCCGCGGGGGCAGGAACCGGGTTGACCTGGTGGCCGGAGGAGTATTAAGCCCGGGGCAGGGGCACCCGGACGGAGCGGGGTCCGCCCGGCCCCAGCCCGCGGGGGCAGGAACCGGGTTGACCTGGTGGCCGGAGGAGTATTAAGCCCGGGGCAGGGGCACCCGGACGGAGCGGGGTCCGCCCGGCCCCAGCCCGCGGGGGCAGGAACCGGGTTGACCTGGTGGCCGGCGGAGAATTAAGCCCGGGGCCCCGGGGCAGGGGCACCCGGACGGAGCGGGGTCCGCCCGGCCCCAGCCCGCGGGGGCAGGAACCGGGTTGACCTGGTGGCCGGATGGGACTTAAGCCCGGGGCAGGGGCACCCGGACGGAGCGGGGTCCGCCCGGCCCCAGCCCGCGGGGGCAGGAACCGGGTTGACCTGGTGGCCGGATGGGACTTAAGCCCGGGGCAGGGGCACCCGGACGGAGCGGGGTCCGCCCGGCCCCAGCCCGCGGGGGCAGGAACCGGGTTGACCTGGTGGCCGGAGGAGTATTAAGCCCGGGGCAGGGGCACCCGGACGGAGCGGGGTCCGCCCGGCCCCAGCCCGCGGGGGCAGGAACCGGGTTGACCTGGTGGCCGGAGGAGTATTAAGCCCGGGGCAGGGGCACCCGGACGGAGCGGGGTCCGCCCGGCCCCAGCCCGCGGGGGCAGGAACCGGGTTGACCTGGTGGCCGGAGGAGTATTAAGCCCGGGGCAGGGGCACCCGGACGGAGCGGGGTCCGCCCGGCCCCAGCCCGCGGGGGCAGGAACCGGGTTGACCTGGTGGCCGGAGGAGTATTAAGCCCGGGGCAGGGGCACCCGGACGGAGCGGGGTCCGCCCGGCCCCAGCCCGCGGGGGCAGGAACCGGGTTGACCTGGTGGCCGGAGGAGAATTAAGCCCGGGGCCCCGGGGCAGGGGCACACGGACGGAGCGGGGTCCGCCCGGCCCCAGCCCGCGGGGGCAGGAACCGGGTTGACCTGGTGGCCGGAGGAGAATTAAGCCCGGGGCCCCGGGGCAGGGGCACCCGGACGGAGCGGGGTCCGCCCGGCCCCAGCCCGCGGGGGCAGGAACCGGGTTGACCTGGTGGCCGGAGGAGAATTAAGCCCGGGGCCCCGGGGCAGGGGCACCCGGACGGAGCGGGGTCCGCCCGGCCCCAGCCCGCGGGGGCAGGAACCGGGTTGACCTGGTGGCCGGAGGAGTATTAAGCCCGGGGCAGGGGCACCCGGACGGAGCGGGGTCCGCCCGGCCCCAGCCCGCGGGGGCAGGAACCGGGTTGACCTGGTGGCCGGAGGAGAATTAAGCCCGGGGCCCCGGGGCAGGGGCACACGGACGGAGCGGGGTCCGCCCGGCCCCAGCCCGCGGGGGCAGGAACCGGGTTGACCTGGTGGCCGGAGGAGAATTAAGCCCGGGGCCCCGGGGTAGGGGCACCCGGACGGAGCGGGGTCCGCCCGGCCCCAGCCCGCGGGGGCAGGAACCGGGTTGACCTGGTGGCCGGAGGAGAATTAAGCCCGGGGCCCCGGGGCAGGGGCACCCGGACGGAGCGGGGTCCGCCCGGCCCCAGCCCGCGGGGGCAGGAACCGGGTTGACCTGGTGGCCGGAGGAGTATTAAGCCCGGGGCAGGGGCACCCGGACGGAGCGGGGTCCGCCCGGCCCCAGCCCGCGGGGGCAGGAACCGGGTTGACCTGGTGGCCGGCGGAGAATTAAGCCCGGGGCCCCGGGGCAGGGGCACCCGGACGGAGCGGGGTCCGCCCGGCCCCAGCCCGCGGGGGCAGGAACCGGGTTGACCTGGTGGCCGGAGGAGAATTAAGCCCGGGGCCCCGGGGCAGGGGCACCCGGACGGAGCGGGATCCGCCCGGCCCCAGCCCGCGGGGGCAGGAACCGGGTTGACCTGGTGGCCGGAGGAGTATTAAGCCCGGGGCAGGGGCACGCGGACGGAGCGGGGTCCGCCCGGCCCCAGCCCGCGGGGGCAGGAACCGGGTTGACCTGGTGGCCGGAGGAGTATTAAGCCCGGGGCAGGGGCACCCGGACGGAGCGGGGTCCGCCCGGCCCCAGCCCGCGGGGGCAGGAACCGGGTTGACCTGGTGGCCGGCGGAGAATTAAGCCCGGGGCCCCGGGGCAGGGGCACCCGGACGGAGCGGGGTCCGCCCGGCCCCAGCCCGCGGGGGCAGGAACCGGGTTGACCTGGTGGCCGGAGGAGTATTAAGCCCGGGGCAGGGGCACCCGGACGGAGCGGGGTCCGCCCGGCCCCAGCCCGCGGGGGCAGGAACCGGGTTGACCTGGTGGCCGGAGGAGAATTAAGCCCGGGGCCCCGGGGCAGGGGCACACGGACGGAGCGGGGTCCGCCCGGCCCCAGCCCGCGGGGGCAGGAACCGGGTTGACCTGGTGGCCGGAGGAGAATTAAGCCCGGGGCCCCGGGGCAGGGGCACCCGGACGGAGCGGGGTCCGCCCGGCCCCAGCCCGCGGGGGCAGGAACCGGGTTGACCTGGTGGCCGGAGGAGAATTAAGCCCGGGGCCCCGGGGCAGGGGCACCCGGACGGAGCGGGGTCCGCCCGGCCCCAGCCCGCGGGGGCAGGAACCGGGTTGACCTGGTGGCCGGAGGAGTATTAAGCCCGGGGCAGGGGCACCCGGACGGAGCGGGGTCCGCCCGGACCCAGCCCGCGGGGGCAGGAACCGGGTTGACCTGGTGGCCGGAGGAGTATTAAGCCCGGGGCAGGGGCACCCGGACGGAGCGGGGTCCGCCCGGACCCAGCCCGCGGGGGCAGGAACCGGGTTGACCTGGTGGCCGGAGGAGTATTAAGCCCGGGGCAGGGGCACCCGGACGGAGCGGGGTCCGCCCGGCCCCAGCCCGCGGGGGCAGGAACCGGGTTGACCTGGTGGCCGGCGGAGAATTAAGCCCGGGGCCCCGGGGCAGGGGCACCCGGACGGAGCGGGGTCCGCCCGGCCCCAGCCCGCGGGGGCAGGAACCGGGTTGACCTGGTGGCCGGATGGGACTTAAGCCCGGGGCAGGGGCACCCGGACGGAGCGGGGTCCGCCCGGCCCCAGCCCGCGGGGGCAGGAACCGGGTTGACCTGGTGGCCGGATGGGACTTAAGCCCGGGGCAGGGGCACCCGGACGGAGCGGGGTCCGCCCGGCCCCAGCCCGCGGGGGCAGGAACCGGGTTGACCTGGTGGCCGGAGGAGTATTAAGCCCGGGGCAGGGGCACCCGGACGGAGCGGGGTCCGCCCGGCCCCAGCCCGCGGGGGCAGGAACCGGGTTGACCTGGTGGCCGGAGGAGTATTAAGCCCGGGGCAGGGGCACCCGGACGGAGCGGGGTCCGCCCGGCCCCAGCCCGCGGGGGCAGGAACCGGGTTGACCTGGTGGCCGGAGGAGTATTAAGCCCGGGGCAGGGGCACCCGGACGGAGCGGGGTCCGCCCGGCCCCAGCCCGCGGGGGCAGGAACCGGGTTGACCTGGTGGCCGGAGGAGTATTAAGCCCGGGGCAGGGGCACCCGGACGGAGCGGGGTCCGCCCGGCCCCAGCCCGCGGGGGCAGGAACCGGGTTGACCTGGTGGCCGGAGGAGAATTAAGCCCGGGGCCCCGGGGCAGGGGCACACGGACGGAGCGGGGTCCGCCCGGCCCCAGCCCGCGGGGGCAGGAACCGGGTTGACCTGGTGGCCGGAGGAGAATTAAGCCCGGGGCCCCGGGGCAGGGGCACCCGGACGGAGCGGGGTCCGCCCGGCCCCAGCCCGCGGGGGCAGGAACCGGGTTGACCTGGTGGCCGGAGGAGAATTAAGCCCGGGGCCCCGGGGCAGGGGCACCCGGACGGAGCGGGGTCCGCCCGGCCCCAGCCCGCGGGGGCAGGAACCGGGTTGACCTGGTGGCCGGAGGAGTATTAAGCCCGGGGCAGGGGCACCCGGACGGAGCGGGGTCCGCCCGGCCCCAGCCCGCGGGGGCAGGAACCGGGTTGACCTGGTGGCCGGAGGAGTATTAAGCCCGGGGCAGGGGCACCCGGACGGAGCGGGGTCCGCCCGGCCCCAGCCCGCGGGGGCAGGAACCGGGTTGACCTGGTGGCCGGAGGAGTATTAAGCCCGGGGCAGGGGCACCCGGACGGAGCGGGGTCCGCCCGGCCCCAGCCCGCGGGGGCAGGAACCGGGTTGACCTGGTGGCCGGAGGAGTATTAAGCCCGGGGCAGGGGCACCCGGACGGAGCGGGGTCCGCCCGGCCCCAGCCCGCGGGGGCAGGAACCGGGTTGACCTGGTGGCCGGAGGAGTATTAAGCCCGGGGCAGGGGCACCCGGACGGAGCGGGGTCCGCCCGGCCCCAGCCCGCGGGGGCAGGAACCGGGTTGACCTGGTGGCCGGCGGAGAATTAAGCCCGGGGCCCCGGGGCAGGGGCACCCGGACGGAGCGGGGTCCGCCCGGCCCCAGCCCGCGGGGGCAGGAACCGGGTTGACCTGGTGGCCGGATGGGACTTAAGCCCGGGGCAGGGGCACCCGGACGGAGCGGGGTCCGCCCGGCCCCAGCCCGCGGGGGCAGGAACCGGGTTGACCTGGTGGCCGGATGGGACTTAAGCCCGGGGCAGGGGCACCCGGACGGAGCGGGGTCCGCCCGGCCCCAGCCCGCGGGGGCAGGAACCGGGTTGACCTGGTGGCCGGAGGAGTATTAAGCCCGGGGCAGGGGCACCCGGACGGAGCGGGGTCCGCCCGGCCCCAGCCCGCGGGGGCAGGAACCGGGTTGACCTGGTGGCCGGAGGAGTATTAAGCCCGGGGCAGGGGCACCCGGACGGAGCGGGGTCCGCCCGGCCCCAGCCCGCGGGGGCAGGAACCGGGTTGACCTGGTGGCCGGAGGAGTATTAAGCCCGGGGCAGGGGCACCCGGACGGAGCGGGGTCCGCCCGGCCCCAGCCCGCGGGGGCAGGAACCGGGTTGACCTGGTGGCCGGAGGAGTATTAAGCCCGGGGCAGGGGCACCCGGACGGAGCGGGGTCCGCCCGGCCCCAGCCCGCGGGGGCAGGAACCGGGTTGACCTGGTGGCCGGAGGAGAATTAAGCCCGGGGCCCCGGGGCAGGGGCACACGGACGGAGCGGGGTCCGCCCGGCCCCAGCCCGCGGGGGCAGGAACCGGGTTGACCTGGTGGCCGGAGGAGAATTAAGCCCGGGGCCCCGGGGCAGGGGCACCCGGACGGAGCGGGGTCCGCCCGGCCCCAGCCCGCGGGGGCAGGAACCGGGTTGACCTGGTGGCCGGAGGAGAATTAAGCCCGGGGCCCCGGGGCAGGGGCACCCGGACGGAGCGGGGTCCGCCCGGCCCCAGCCCGCGGGGGCAGGAACCGGGTTGACCTGGTGGCCGGAGGAGTATTAAGCCCGGGGCAGGGGCACCCGGACGGAGCGGGGTCCGCCCGGCTCCAGCCCGCGGGGGCAGGAACCGGGTTGACCTGGTGGCCGGAGGAGAATTAAGCCCGGGGCCCCGGGGCAGGGGCACACGGACGGAGCGGGGTCCGCCCGGCCCCAGCCCGCGGGGGCAGGAACCGGGTTGACCTGGTGGCCGGAGGAGAATTAAGCCCGGGGCCCCGGGGCAGGGGCACCCGGACGGAGCGGGGTCCGCCCGGCCCCAGCCCGCGGGGGCAGGAACCGGGTTGACCTGGTGGCCGGAGGAGAATTAAGCCCGGGGCCCCGGGGCAGGGGCACCCGGACGGAGCGGGGTCCGCCCGGCCCCAGCCCGCGGGGGCAGGAACCGGGTTGACCTGGTGGCCGGAGGAGTATTAAGCCCGGGGCAGGGGCACCCGGACGGAGCGGGGTCCGCCCGGCCCCAGCCCGCGGGGGCAGGAACCGGGTTGACCTGGTGGCCGGCGGAGAATTAAGCCCGGGGCCCCGGGGCAGGGGCACCCGGACGGAGCGGGGTCCGCCCGGCCCCAGCCCGCGGGGGCAGGAACCGGGTTGACCTGGTGGCCGGATGGGACTTAAGCCCGGGGCAGGGGCACCCGGACGGAGCGGGGTCCGCCCGGCCCCAGCCCGCGGGGGCAGGAACCGGGTTGACCTGGTGGCCGGATGGGACTTAAGCCCGGGGCAGGGGCACCCGGACGGAGCGGGGTCCGCCCGGCCCCAGCCCGCGGGGGCAGGAACCGGGTTGACCTGGTGGCCGGAGGAGTATTAAGCCCGGGGCAGGGGCACCCGGACGGAGCGGGGTCCGCCCGGCCCCAGCCCGCGGGGGCAGGAACCGGGTTGACCTGGTGGCCGGAGGAGTATTAAGCCCGGGGCAGGGGCACCCGGACGGAGCGGGGTCCGCCCGGCCCCAGCCCGCGGGGGCAGGAACCGGGTTGACCTGGTGGCCGGAGGAGTATTAAGCCCGGGGCAGGGGCACCCGGACGGAGCGGGGTCCGCCCGGCCCCAGCCCGCGGGGGCAGGAACCGGGTTGACCTGGTGGCCGGAGGAGTATTAAGCCCGGGGCAGGGGCACCCGGACGGAGCGGGGTCCGCCCGGCCCCAGCCCGCGGGGGCAGGAACCGGGTTGACCTGGTGGCCGGAGGAGAATTAAGCCCGGGGCCCCGGGGCAGGGGCACACGGACGGAGCGGGGTCCGCCCGGCCCCAGCCCGCGGGGGCAGGAACCGGGTTGACCTGGTGGCCGGAGGAGAATTAAGCCCGGGGCCCCGGGGCAGGGGCACCCGGACGGAGCGGGGTCCGCCCGGCCCCAGCCCGCGGGGGCAGGAACCGGGTTGACCTGGTGGCCGGAGGAGAATTAAGCCCGGGGCCCCGGGGCAGGGGCACCCGGACGGAGCGGGGTCCGCCCGGCCCCAGCCCGCGGGGGCAGGAACCGGGTTGACCTGGTGGCCGGAGGAGTATTAAGCCCGGGGCAGGGGCACCCGGACGGAGCGGGGTCCGCCCGGCCCCAGCCCGCGGGGGCAGGAACCGGGTTGACCTGGTGGCCGGAGGAGAATTAAGCCCGGGGCCCCGGGGCAGGGGCACCCGGACGGAGCGGGGTCCGCCCGGCCCCAGCCCGCGGGGGCAGGAACCGGGTTGACCTGGTGGCCGGAGGAGTATTAAGCCCGGGGCAGGGGCACCCGGACGGAGCGGGGTCCGCCCCGCCCCAGCCCGCGGGGGCAGGAACCGGGTTGACCTGGTGGCCGGAGGAGAATTAAGCCCGGGGCCCCGGGGCAGGGGCACCCGGACGGAGCGGGGTCCGCCCGGCCCCAGCCCGCGGGGGCAGGAACCGGGTTGACCTGGTGGCCGAAAAGCAAACCGGCCACCAGGTGAACCCGTTCAAAGTATCGGGTTGACCTGGTGGCCGAAGAGCAAACCGGCCACCAGGTAAACCCGTTCAAAGTATAGGGTTGACCTGGTGGCCGAAGAGCAAACCGGCCACCAGGTCAACCCGTTCAAAGTATAGGGTTGACCTGGTGGCCGAAAAGCAAACCGGCCACCAGGTAAACCCGTTCAAAGTATAGGGTTGACCTGGTGGCCGAAAAGCTAACCGGCCACCAGGTAAACCCGTTCAAAGTATAGGGTTGACCTGGTGGCCGAAGAGCAAACCCGCCACCAGGTAAACCCGTTCAAAGTATAGGGTTGACCTGGTGGCCGGACGGGAAGGAAGCCCCGAGCCCCGGGGCAGGGGGACCCAGGTGGAGTGCGTTCCGTCCGGCTCCAGCCCGCGGGGGAGGCACCGGGTTGACCTGGTGTCCGGACGGGAACGAAGCCCCGACCCCGTGGCAGGGGGACCCGGACGGAGAAGGGGTTCGACCGGCCCCAGCTCGCGCTGCAGGCTCCGGGTTGACCTGGTGACTCCCCTGCCTCGGGTGGCCCCGATCCTTTTTTCCGTTTTTTTTTTGCCCCTTTTTTGGCCGGAGAGTGGTCAGGATGCCCCCCCGGCACCCCTTTTGTGGTCGTTGAAAAAAAAATTTCAGACTTCCAGGGGCCCGATCCCTGGCCGCGGCGTTTCAGGCTGGCCTGGCGGACTTCTCTGCACAGGCTCCGGATTGACCCGGTGACTCCCCTGCCTCGGGTGGGCCCGATCCTTTTTTCCGCCTTTTTTTTTTTTTCTTTTTTGGCCGGAGAGTGCTCTGGATGCCCCCCCAGAACCTCTTTTGCGGTCGTTGATAATTTTTTTTCAGACTTCCAGGGTCCCGATCCCTGACAACGGCGTCGCAGGCTTGCCTGGGGGACATGTCTGGCGAGGGCAGGCACAGGGTTGACATGGTGTCCGGACGGGAAGGAAGCCCCGAGCTCGGGGCAAGGGGACCCGGGCGGAGCGGGGTCTGTCCGGCTCCAGCCCGCGGGGGAGGCTCCGCGTTGACCTGGTGTCCGGACGGGAAGGAAGCCCCGATCCCGGGGCAAGGGGAACCGGACGGAGCGGGATCCGCCCGCCCCCAGCCCGCGGGGGCAGGAACCGGGTTGACCTGGTGGCCGAAAAGCAAACCGGCCACCAGGTCAACCCGTTCAAAGTATAGGGTTGACCTGGTGGCCGAAAAGCAAACCGGCCACCAGGTCAACCCGTTCAAAGTATAGGGTTGACCTGGTGGCCGAAAAACAAACCGGCCACCAGGTCAACCCTTTCAAAGTATAGGGTTGACCTGGTGGCCGGACGGGAAGGAAGCCCCGAGCCCCGGGGCAGGGGGACCCGGGTGGAGTGCGTTCCGTCCTGCTCCAGCCCGCGGGGGAGGCACCGGGTTGACCTGGTGTCCGGACGGGAACGAAGCCCCGACCCCGTGGCAGGGGGACCCGGACGGAGAAGGGGTCCGACCGGCCCCAGCTCGCGCTGCAGGCTCCGGGTTGACCTGGTGACTCCCTTGCCTCGGGTGGCCCCGATCCTTTTTTTCCCTTTTTTTTTTTTTTTCCGTTTTTTGGCCGGAGAGTGGTCGGGATGCCCCCCCCCGGCACCCCTTTTGTGGTCGTTGAAAATTTTGTTTCAGACTTCCAGGGGCCCGATCCCTGGCCGAGGCGTTTCAGGCTGGCCTGGCCGACTTCTCTGCACAGGCTCCGGATAGACCCGGTGACTCCCCTGCCTCGGGTGGGCCCGATCCTTTTTTCCGTTTTTTTTTTTTTTCTTTTTTGGGTCGGAGAGTGCTCTGGATGCCCCCCCAGAACCCCTTTTGCGGTCGTTGATAATTTTTTTTCAGACTTCCAGGGTCCCGATCCCTGACAACGGCGTCGCAGGCTTGCCTGGGGGACATGTCTGGCGAGGGCAGGCACAGGGTTGACATGGTGTCCGGACGGGAAGGAAGCCCCGAGCTCGGGGCAAGGGGACCCGGGCGGAGCGGGGTCTGTCCGGCTCCAGCCCGCGGGGGAGGCTCCGGGTTGACCTGGTGTCCGGACGGGAAGGAAGCCCCGATCCCGGGGCAAGGGGAACCGGACGGAGCGGGATCCGCCCGCCCCCAGCCCGCGGGGGCAGGAACCGGGTTGACCTGGTGGCCGAAAAGCAAACCGGCCACCAGGTCAACCCGTTCAAAGTATAGGGTTGACCTGGTGGCCGAAAAGCAAACCGGCCACCAGGTCAACCCGTTCAAAGTATAGGGTTGACCTGGTGGCCGGACGGGAAGGAAGCTCCGAGCCCCGGGGCAGGGGGACACGGGCGGAGCGGGGTCCGTCCTGCCGCAGCCCGCGGGGGAGGCTCCGGGTTGACCTGGTGTCCGGACGGGAACGAAGCCCCGACCCCGTGGCAGGGGGACCCGGACGGAGAAGGGGTCCGACCGGCCCCAGCTCGCGCTGCAGGCTCCGGGTTGACCTGGTGACTCCCTTGCCTCGGGTGGCCCCGATCCTTTTTTTCCGTTTTTTTTTTTTTTTCCGTTTTTTGGCCGGAGAGTGGTCGGGATGCCCCCCCCGGCACCCCTTTTGTGGTCGTTGAAAATTTTGTTTCAGACTTCCAGGGGCCCGATCCCTGGCCGAGGCGTTTCAGGCTGGCCTGGCCGACTTCTCTGCACAGGCTCCGGATAGACCCGGTGACTCCCCTGCCTCGGGTGGGCCCGATCTTTTTTTCCGTTTTTTTTTTTTCTTTTTTGGTTCGGAGAGTGGTCTGGATGCCCCCCCCAGAACCCCTTTTGCGCTCGTTGATAATTTTTTTTCAGACTTCCAGGGTCCCGATCCCTGACCACGGCGTCGCAGGCTGGCCTGGGGGACTTGTCTGGCGGGGGCAGGCTCCGGGTTGACCTGGTGTCCGGACGGGAAGGAAGCCCCGAGCCCGGGGCAAGGGGACCCGGACGGAGCGGGATTCGCCCGGCCCCAGCCCGCGGGGGCAGGAACCGGGTTGACCTGGTGGCCGAAAAGCAAACCGGCCACCAGGTCAACCCGTTCAAAGTATAGGGTTGACCTGGTGGCCGAAAAGCAAACCGGCCACCAGGTCAACCCGTTCAAAGAATAGGGTTGACCTGGTGGCCGAAAAGCAAACCGGCCACCAGGTCAACCCGCTCAAAGTATAGGGTTGACCTGGTGGCCGGACGGGAAGGAAGCCCCGAGCCCCGGGGCAGGGGGACCCGGGTGGAGCGGGGTTCTTCCGGCTCCAGCCCGCGGGGGAGGCTCCGGGTTGACCTGGTGTCCGGACGGGAAGGAAGCCGCGAGGCAGGGGTACACGGGCTGAGCGGGGTCCGTCCGGCCCCAGCCCTCGGTGCAGGCTCCGGGTTGACCTGGTGACTCCCCTGCCTCGGGTGGCCCCGATCCTTTTTTCCGGCTTTTTTTCTTTTTTGGCCGGACGGTGGTCGGGATGCCTCCCCGCCGCCACCACGTTTGGGGTCGGTGGAAAAAAATTTCAGACTTCCAGGGGCCCGATCCCTGGCCGCGGCGTTTCAGGCTGGCCTGGCGGACTTCTCTGCACAGGCTCCGGGTTGAACCAGTGACTCCCCTGCCTCGGGTGGGCCCGATCCTTTTTTCCGGTTTTTTTTTTTTTTTTTTTGGGGTCCGGAGAGTGGTCTGGATGTCCCTCAGATCCCCTTTTGGGGTCGGTGAAAATTTTTTAAAAAGACTTCCAGGGTCCCGATCCCTGACCACGGCGTCGCAGAGTGGCCTGGGGGGCTTGTCTGGCGGGGGGCAGGCTCCGGGTGGACATGGTGTCCGGACGGGAAGGAAGCCCAGAGCCCGCGGCAGGGGAACCCGGGCGCAGTGTTGTCCGCCCGGCTCCAGCCCGCGAGGGCAAGCTCCGGGTTGACCTGGTGTCCGGAGGGGAAAGAAGCCCCGAGTCCGGGGCAGGGGAACAGGGGCGGAGCGGGGTCCCCCCGGCACAACCCGCGGGGAGCAAGCTCCGGGTTGACCTGGTGTCCGGAAGGGAAGGAAGCCCCGAGCCCGCGGCAGCGGGACACGGGCGGAGCGGGGTCCGTCCGGCCCCAGGCCGCGGGGGGCAGGCTCCGGGTTGACCTGGTGTCCGGAAGCCCCGAGCCCCGGGGCAGGGGTACCCGGGCTGATCGGTGTCCGTCCGGCCCCAGCCCGCGGTGCAGGCTCCGTGTTCACCTGGTGACTCCCCTGCCTCGGGTGGCCCCGATCCTTTTTTCCGTTTTTTTTTTTTTTTTTTTCATTTTTTGGCCGGAGGGTGGTAGGGATGCCTTCCCCCGCCACCCCGTTTGGGGTCGGTGAAAAAAAATTTCAGACTTCCAGGGCCCCGATCCCTGGCGTGGCGTTTCAGGCTGGCCGGCGGGACCTCTCGTGCACAGGCGCCGGGTTGACCCGGTGACTCCCCTGCCTCCGGTGGCCCCGATCCTTTTTTCCGTTTTTTTTTTTTTTTTCATTTTTTGGCCGGAGGGTGGTAGGGATGCCTTCCCCCGCCACCCCGTTTGGGGTCGGTGAAAAAAAAATTCAGACTTCCAGGGCCCCGATCCCTGGCGGGGCGTTTCAGGCTGGCCGGCGGGACCTCTCGTGCAAAGGCGCCGGGTTGACCCGGTGACTCCCCTGCCTCCGGTGGCCCCGATCCTTTTTTCCGTTTTTTTTTTTTTTTTCATTTTTTGGCCGGAGGGTGGTAGGGATGCCTTCCCCCGCCACCCCGTTTGGGGTCGGTGAAAAAAAATTTCAGAATTCCAGGGCCCCGATCCCTGGCGGGGCGTTTCAGGCTGGCCAGCGGACCTCTCGTGCACAGGCGCCGGGTTGACCCGGTGACTCCCCTGCCTCGGGTGGCCCCGATCCTTTTTTCCGTTTTTTTTTTTTTTTTCATTTTTTGGCCGGAGGGTGGTAGGGATGCCTTCCCCCGCCACCCCGTTTGGGGTCGGTGAAAAAAAAAATTCAGACTTCCAGGGCCCCGATCCCTGGCGGGGCGTTTCAGGCTGGCCTGCGGGACCTCTCGGGCACAGGCGCCGGGTTGACCCGGTGACTCCCCTGCCTCGGGTGGCCCCGATCCTTTTTTCCGTTTTTTTTTTTTGGGTCCGGAGAGTGGTCTGGATGCCCCTCAGATCCCCTTTTGGGGTCGTTGAAAATTTTTAAAAAAGACTTCCAGGGTCCCGATCCCTGACCACGGCGTCGCAGGGTGGCCTGCGGGGCTTGTCTGTCGTGGGGGCAGGCTCGGTGTTGACATGGCGTCCGGACGGGAAGGAAGCCCTGAGCCCGCGGCAGGGGAACCCGGGCGCAGTGTTGTCCGCCCGGCTCCAGCCCGCGGGGGCAGCCTCCGGGTTGACCTGGTGTCCGGAAGCCCCGAGCCCGCGGCAGGGGGACACGGGCGGAGCGGGGTCCGTCCGGCCCCAGCCCGCGCGGGGGGGGGGGCAGGCTCCGGGTTGACCTGGTGTCCGGAAGCCCCGAGCCCCGGGGCAGGGGTACACGGGCTGATCGGGGTCCGTCCGGCCCCAGCCCGCCGTGCAGGCTCCGGGTTGACCTGGTGACTCCCCTGCCTCGGGTGGCCCCGATCCTTTTTTCCGGTTTTTTTTTTCTTTTCATTTTTTGGCCGGAGAGTGGTAGGGATGCCTTCCCCCGCCACCCCGTTTGGGGTCGGTGAAAAAAAAATTTCAGACTTCCAGGGCCCCGATCCCTGGCGGGGCGTTTCAGGCTGGCCGGCGGGACCTCTCGGGCACAGGCGCCGGGTTGACCCGGTGACTCCCCTGCCTCGGGTGGCCCCGATCCTTTTTTCCGTTTTTTTTTTTTTTTTTTCATTTTTTGGCCGGAGGGTGGTAGGGACGCCTTCCCCCGCCACCCCGTTTGGGGTCGGTGAAAAAAAATTTCAGACCTCCAGGGCCCCGATCCCTGGCGGGGCGTTTCAGGCTGGCCGGCGGGACCTCTCGTGCACAGGCGCCGGGTTGACCCGGTGACTCCCCTGCCTCGGGTGGCCCCGATCCTTTTTTCCGTTTTTTTTTTTTTTCATTTTTTGGCCGGAGGGTGGTAGGGACGCCTTCCCCCGCCACCCCGTTTGGAGTCGGTGAAAAAAAATTTCAGACTTCCAGGGCCCCGATCCCTGGCGGGGCGTTTCAGGCTGGCCGGCGGGACCTCTCGGGCACAGGCGCCGGGTTGACCCGGTGACTCCCTTGCCTCGGGTGGGCCCGATCCTTTTTTCCGAGGTTTTTTCCTTTTCGGCCGGAGAGTGCTCTGGATGCCCCCCCAGCACCCCTTTGGCGGTCGTTGAAATTTTTTTTTTAGACCTCCAGGGGCCCGATCCCTGGCCGCGGCGTCGCAGGCTGGCCTGGGGGAGCTCTCCTGCGGGACAGGGTCCGGGTTGACCCGTTGACTCCCCTGCCTCGGGTGGGCCCGATCCTTTTTTCCGTTTTTTTTTTTTTTCCCGGAGAGTGGTCTGGGTGTCCCCCCAGCACCCCTTTGGGGGTCGGTGAAAAATTTTTTTTCCGACTTCCAGGGGCCCGATCCACGGCCGCGGCGTCGCAGGCTGGCCTGGTGGCCTTCTCTCGCTCCGGCCGCGGATGGCGAGACGCTCGGCCACCAGGTCAACACGGAGGAAAAACGGCTGAAAAAAATCGCTAAGTCCCTGCTCGGCCACCAGGTCAACCCGGAGGAAAAACGGCTGAAAAAATTTTTCTAAGTCCCTGCTCGGCCACCAGGTCAACCCGGAGGAAAAACGGCTGAAAAAATTACTAAGTCCCTGCTCGGCCACCAGGTCAACCCGGAGGAAAAAACGGCTGAAAAAAATTTCTAAGTCCCTGCTCGGCCACCAGGTCAACCCCAGGAAAAGGCTGAAAAAATGGCTAAGTCCCTGCTCGGCCACCAGGTCAACCCCAGGAAAAGGCTGAAAAAATGGCTAAGTCCCTGCTCGGCCACCAGGTCAACCCCAGAAAAAGGCTGAAAAAATTTCTAAGTCCCTGCTCGGCCACCAGGTCAACCCCATTGAAAGTAACGGGTTGACCTGGTGGCCGGCAGTCTCACGGAAGTCCGGATGGGGTCGCCAAAACTCCCTTCGGCCGACCGAGGGAACCACGAGGTCGGATTGATTTTCAGATTGGTCCCGCTAAATTGGCGGTTGGATTTTTCACATAGTTCATTCCGACGGGTGCGCGGAGATTTCTGAGGACAGGTTTTTCAGAACCTCTGAGAACCAGAGATGAGCCCGGGGGACCAATCTGAGTGTTGTACCCGATCTCGCGAGGGGGGAATGGGGCACGTTGGCAGGTGGGGCGGCCCTCGGCCCTCCGTGCCCCCCCCTTTTCCGGCTCTTCGCCTCCGGGGACCCCGTCGTCCCCTCGCACCCCCGGCGCAGGCCCGGTGGCCGGGATGCGAACTCCGACTGTCGGCGCCCCCCGGAGGGAGGGGGGGCCCGCTCCCCGCTTGCCTTCCGATCGATGTGGCGCTCACCTTCGCGACGGGAAGGGCCCTTCGCGGGCCGGAGCCCCGGCGGCAGGGGGCCTCCGGCGTTCAGGCGGATTTGGGTCCCGCTTCCCCTTTGCGTTCCCCGACCCCGGGGCCGATTGGGACTTGCCTCCTTGGGGAGAGGGGGCGGGGGGCGGGCGCGTGCCCGGCCCCCCCCCCCCGTGCCGTGGGTGTTGCCGGCCGGCTGAGATCTCCGCCGTGCGAGGTCGAGCGGCTCCGGCAGCCCACCCAGGGGTCCGAAAACCCAGGCCAGCCGCGAGGCTCAGCAGGGCCAAACACGGTCGCGAGAGCGAGCAGGGGCGCGCTGCGGTCCCCCGCCGTCCCCGACGGTCCTCCTCCACGCACGCTCCGGGGCGCGGGCCTCCGGGGGTGCTGGAGCCTCCGTCGCCGTCGGTGGGACCCTCGTACCGCCCTCTCGCTGGAGCCCCAGTACCCCCTGCTGTCCTCCGGCTCTGGGTCGCCGACTACTTCTCTAGCGCGTTGCCTGGAAGGCGGGCGCGGCGTCCTCCGTGCCGCGTCGCCACGTTCGAGGGCCACCGGGAAAAGCGGGGGCGAAGGGGGGCTCGAGGGGGCCCGCCCCGTCTGGCTCCCGCCATCCTTCTTCGGTGTCCGCCCGGGGCACCGGGGGGAAGAAAAGCAGCGAGAGGGCCCCCGCGCCCGCTCTGCTGCCGGACTCCCCCTGGGTGTTACCCGGAGCACCGGGGAATGCGGGGGCAGAGAGGTTAGAGGGGTTTCGGGGGGAGGTGCCGAGGGGGGTCTCGACGGCCCCTCTCTCGCGCCCTCCGTCTCTCTCTCTCTCGCTCTCCCCCGCCGGCTTCGACCCTAGCCCCCCGCGGGGGTGTAACCCGGGCCGCCTGGGAAAGCGGGGAGAAGGGGGGCTCTCTTCGGAGGCTCACCCCAT
>NC_140414.1:862500-875000 GCF_965140295.1 Lepidochelys olivacea | reverse complement strand
CCCGGCCCCAGCCCGCGGGGGCAGGAACCGGGTTGACCTGCTGGCCGGAGGAGAATTAAGCCCGGGGCCCCGGGGCAGGGGCACCCGGACGGAGCGGGGTCCGCCCGGCCCCAGCCCGCGGGGGCAGGAACCGGGTTGACCTGGTGGCCGGAGGAGAATTAAGCCCGGGGCCCCGGGGCAGGGGCAGCCGGACGGAGCGGGGTCCGCCCGGCCCCAGCCCGCGGGGGCAGGAACCGGGTTGACCTGGTGGCCGGAGGAGAATTAAGCCCGGGGCCCCGGGGCAGGGGCACCCGGACGGAGCGGGGTCCGCCCGGCCCCAGCCCGCGGGGGCAGGAACCGGGTTGACCTGGTGGCCGGAGGAGAATTAAGCCCGGGGCCCCGGGGCAGGGGCACCCGGACGGAGCGGGGTCCGCCCGGCCCCAGCCCGCGGGGGCAGGAACCGGGTTGACCTGGTGGCCGGAGGAGTATTAAGCCCGGGGCAGGGGCACCCGGACGGAGCGGGGTCCGCCCGGCCCCAGCCCGCGGGGGCAGGAACCGGGTTGACCTGGTGGCCGGAGGAGTATTAAGCCCGGGGCAGGGGCACCCGGACGGAGCGGGGTCCGCCCGGCCCCAGCCCGCGGGGGCAGGAACCGGGTTGACCTGGTGGCCGGAGGAGTATTAAGCCCGGGGCAGGGGCACCCGGACGGAGCGGGGTCCGCCCGGCCCCAGCCCGCGGGGGCAGGAACCGGGTTGACCTGGTGGCCGGAGGAGAATTAAGCCCGGGGCCCCGGGGCAGGGGCACACGGACGGAGCGGGGTCCGCCCGGCCCCAGCCCGCGGGGGCAGGAACCGGGTTGACCTGGTGGCCGGAGGAGAATTAAGCCCGGGGCCCCGGGGCAGGGGCACCCGGACGGAGCGGGGTCCGCCCGGCCCCAGCCCGCGGGGGCAGGAACCGGGTTGACCTGGTGGCCGGAGGAGAATTAAGCCCGGGGCCCCGGGGCAGGGGCACCCGGACGGAGCGGGGTCCGCCCGGCCCCAGCCCGCGGGGGCAGGAACCGGGTTGACCTGGTGGCCGGAGGAGTATTAAGCCCGGGGCAGGGGCACCCGGACGGAGCGGGGTCCGCCCGGCCCCAGCCCGCGGGGGCAGGAACCGGGTTGACCTGGTGGCCGGAGGAGTATTAAGCCCGGGGCAGGGGCACCCGGACGGAGCGGGGTCCGCCCGGCCCCAGCCCGCGGGGGCAGGAACCGGGTTGACCTGGTGGCCGGAGGAGTATTAAGCCCGGGGCAGGGGCACCCGGACGGAGCGGGGTCCGCCCGGCCCCAGCCCGCGGGGGCAGGAACCGGGTTGACCTGGTGGCCGGAGGAGTATTAAGCCCGGGGCAGGGGCACCCGGACGGAGCGGGGTCCGCCCGGCCCCAGCCCGCGGGGGCAGGAACCGGGTTGACCTGGTGGCCGGAGGAGTATTAAGCCCGGGGCAGGGGCACCCGGACGGAGCGGGGTCCGCCCGGCCCCAGCCCGCGGGGGCAGGAACCGGGTTGACCTGGTGGCCGGCGGAGAATTAAGCCCGGGGCCCCGGGGCAGGGGCACCCGGACGGAGCGGGGTCCGCCCGGCCCCAGCCCGCGGGGGCAGGAACCGGGTTGACCTGGTGGCCGGATGGGACTTAAGCCCGGGGCAGGGGCACCCGGACGGAGCGGGGTCCGCCCGGCCCCAGCCCGCGGGGGCAGGAACCGGGTTGACCTGGTGGCCGGATGGGACTTAAGCCCGGGGCAGGGGCACCCGGACGGAGCGGGGTCCGCCCGGCCCCAGCCCGCGGGGGCAGGAACCGGGTTGACCTGGTGGCCGGAGGAGTATTAAGCCCGGGGCAGGGGCACCCGGACGGAGCGGGGTCCGCCCGGCCCCAGCCCGCGGGGGCAGGAACCGGGTTGACCTGGTGGCCGGAGGAGTATTAAGCCCGGGGCAGGGGCACCCGGACGGAGCGGGGTCCGCCCGGCCCCAGCCCGCGGGGGCAGGAACCGGGTTGACCTGGTGGCCGGAGGAGTATTAAGCCCGGGGCAGGGGCACCCGGACGGAGCGGGGTCCGCCCGGCCCCAGCCCGCGGGGGCAGGAACCGGGTTGACCTGGTGGCCGGAGGAGTATTAAGCCCGGGGCAGGGGCACCCGGACGGAGCGGGGTCCGCCCGGCCCCAGCCCGCGGGGGCAGGAACCGGGTTGACCTGGTGGCCGGAGGAGAATTAAGCCCGGGGCCCCGGGGCAGGGGCACACGGACGGAGCGGGGTCCGCCCGGCCCCAGCCCGCGGGGGCAGGAACCGGGTTGACCTGGTGGCCGGAGGAGAATTAAGCCCGGGGCCCCGGGGCAGGGGCACCCGGACGGAGCGGGGTCCGCCCGGCCCCAGCCCGCGGGGGCAGGAACCGGGTTGACCTGGTGGCCGGAGGAGAATTAAGCCCGGGGCCCCGGGGCAGGGGCACCCGGACGGAGCGGGGTCCGCCCGGCCCCAGCCCGCGGGGGCAGGAACCGGGTTGACCTGGTGGCCGGAGGAGTATTAAGCCCGGGGCAGGGGCACCCGGACGGAGCGGGGTCCGCCCGGCTCCAGCCCGCGGGGGCAGGAACCGGGTTGACCTGGTGGCCGGAGGAGAATTAAGCCCGGGGCCCCGGGGCAGGGGCACACGGACGGAGCGGGGTCCGCCCGGCCCCAGCCCGCGGGGGCAGGAACCGGGTTGACCTGGTGGCCGGAGGAGAATTAAGCCCGGGGCCCCGGGGCAGGGGCACCCGGACGGAGCGGGGTCCGCCCGGCCCCAGCCCGCGGGGGCAGGAACCGGGTTGACCTGGTGGCCGGAGGAGAATTAAGCCCGGGGCCCCGGGGCAGGGGCACCCGGACGGAGCGGGGTCCGCCCGGCCCCAGCCCGCGGGGGCAGGAACCGGGTTGACCTGGTGGCCGGAGGAGTATTAAGCCCGGGGCAGGGGCACCCGGACGGAGCGGGGTCCGCCCGGCCCCAGCCCGCGGGGGCAGGAACCGGGTTGACCTGGTGGCCGGCGGAGAATTAAGCCCGGGGCCCCGGGGCAGGGGCACCCGGACGGAGCGGGGTCCGCCCGGCCCCAGCCCGCGGGGGCAGGAACCGGGTTGACCTGGTGGCCGGATGGGACTTAAGCCCGGGGCAGGGGCACCCGGACGGAGCGGGGTCCGCCCGGCCCCAGCCCGCGGGGGCAGGAACCGGGTTGACCTGGTGGCCGGATGGGACTTAAGCCCGGGGCAGGGGCACCCGGACGGAGCGGGGTCCGCCCGGCCCCAGCCCGCGGGGGCAGGAACCGGGTTGACCTGGTGGCCGGAGGAGTATTAAGCCCGGGGCAGGGGCACCCGGACGGAGCGGGGTCCGCCCGGCCCCAGCCCGCGGGGGCAGGAACCGGGTTGACCTGGTGGCCGGAGGAGTATTAAGCCCGGGGCAGGGGCACCCGGACGGAGCGGGGTCCGCCCGGCCCCAGCCCGCGGGGGCAGGAACCGGGTTGACCTGGTGGCCGGAGGAGTATTAAGCCCGGGGCAGGGGCACCCGGACGGAGCGGGGTCCGCCCGGCCCCAGCCCGCGGGGGCAGGAACCGGGTTGACCTGGTGGCCGGAGGAGTATTAAGCCCGGGGCAGGGGCACCCGGACGGAGCGGGGTCCGCCCGGCCCCAGCCCGCGGGGGCAGGAACCGGGTTGACCTGGTGGCCGGAGGAGAATTAAGCCCGGGGCCCCGGGGCAGGGGCACACGGACGGAGCGGGGTCCGCCCGGCCCCAGCCCGCGGGGGCAGGAACCGGGTTGACCTGGTGGCCGGAGGAGAATTAAGCCCGGGGCCCCGGGGCAGGGGCACCCGGACGGAGCGGGGTCCGCCCGGCCCCAGCCCGCGGGGGCAGGAACCGGGTTGACCTGGTGGCCGGAGGAGAATTAAGCCCGGGGCCCCGGGGCAGGGGCACCCGGACGGAGCGGGGTCCGCCCGGCCCCAGCCCGCGGGGGCAGGAACCGGGTTGACCTGGTGGCCGGAGGAGTATTAAGCCCGGGGCAGGGGCACCCGGACGGAGCGGGGTCCGCCCGGCCCCAGCCCGCGGGGGCAGGAACCGGGTTGACCTGGTGGCCGGAGGAGAATTAAGCCCGGGGCCCCGGGGCAGGGGCACCCGGACGGAGCGGGGTCCGCCCGGCCCCAGCCCGCGGGGGCAGGAACCGGGTTGACCTGGTGGCCGGAGGAGTATTAAGCCCGGGGCAGGGGCACCCGGACGGAGCGGGGTCCGCCCCGCCCCAGCCCGCGGGGGCAGGAACCGGGTTGACCTGGTGGCCGGAGGAGAATTAAGCCCGGGGCCCCGGGGCAGGGGCACCCGGACGGAGCGGGGTCCGCCCGGCCCCAGCCCGCGGGGGCAGGAACCGGGTTGACCTGGTGGCCGAAAAGCAAACCGGCCACCAGGTGAACCCGTTCAAAGTATCGGGTTGACCTGGTGGCCGAAGAGCAAACCGGCCACCAGGTAAACCCGTTCAAAGTATAGGGTTGACCTGGTGGCCGAAGAGCAAACCGGCCACCAGGTCAACCCGTTCAAAGTATAGGGTTGACCTGGTGGCCGAAAAGCAAACCGGCCACCAGGTAAACCCGTTCAAAGTATAGGGTTGACCTGGTGGCCGAAAAGCTAACCGGCCACCAGGTAAACCCGTTCAAAGTATAGGGTTGACCTGGTGGCCGAAGAGCAAACCCGCCACCAGGTAAACCCGTTCAAAGTATAGGGTTGACCTGGTGGCCGGACGGGAAGGAAGCCCCGAGCCCCGGGGCAGGGGGACCCAGGTGGAGTGCGTTCCGTCCGGCTCCAGCCCGCGGGGGAGGCACCGGGTTGACCTGGTGTCCGGACGGGAACGAAGCCCCGACCCCGTGGCAGGGGGACCCGGACGGAGAAGGGGTTCGACCGGCCCCAGCTCGCGCTGCAGGCTCCGGGTTGACCTGGTGACTCCCCTGCCTCGGGTGGCCCCGATCCTTTTTTCCGTTTTTTTTTTGCCCCTTTTTTGGCCGGAGAGTGGTCAGGATGCCCCCCCGGCACCCCTTTTGTGGTCGTTGAAAAAAAAATTTCAGACTTCCAGGGGCCCGATCCCTGGCCGCGGCGTTTCAGGCTGGCCTGGCGGACTTCTCTGCACAGGCTCCGGATTGACCCGGTGACTCCCCTGCCTCGGGTGGGCCCGATCCTTTTTTCCGCCTTTTTTTTTTTTTCTTTTTTGGCCGGAGAGTGCTCTGGATGCCCCCCCAGAACCTCTTTTGCGGTCGTTGATAATTTTTTTTCAGACTTCCAGGGTCCCGATCCCTGACAACGGCGTCGCAGGCTTGCCTGGGGGACATGTCTGGCGAGGGCAGGCACAGGGTTGACATGGTGTCCGGACGGGAAGGAAGCCCCGAGCTCGGGGCAAGGGGACCCGGGCGGAGCGGGGTCTGTCCGGCTCCAGCCCGCGGGGGAGGCTCCGCGTTGACCTGGTGTCCGGACGGGAAGGAAGCCCCGATCCCGGGGCAAGGGGAACCGGACGGAGCGGGATCCGCCCGCCCCCAGCCCGCGGGGGCAGGAACCGGGTTGACCTGGTGGCCGAAAAGCAAACCGGCCACCAGGTCAACCCGTTCAAAGTATAGGGTTGACCTGGTGGCCGAAAAGCAAACCGGCCACCAGGTCAACCCGTTCAAAGTATAGGGTTGACCTGGTGGCCGAAAAACAAACCGGCCACCAGGTCAACCCTTTCAAAGTATAGGGTTGACCTGGTGGCCGGACGGGAAGGAAGCCCCGAGCCCCGGGGCAGGGGGACCCGGGTGGAGTGCGTTCCGTCCTGCTCCAGCCCGCGGGGGAGGCACCGGGTTGACCTGGTGTCCGGACGGGAACGAAGCCCCGACCCCGTGGCAGGGGGACCCGGACGGAGAAGGGGTCCGACCGGCCCCAGCTCGCGCTGCAGGCTCCGGGTTGACCTGGTGACTCCCTTGCCTCGGGTGGCCCCGATCCTTTTTTTCCCTTTTTTTTTTTTTTTTCCGTTTTTTGGCCGGAGAGTGGTCGGGATGCCCCCCCCCGGCACCCCTTTTGTGGTCGTTGAAAATTTTGTTTCAGACTTCCAGGGGCCCGATCCCTGGCCGAGGCGTTTCAGGCTGGCCTGGCCGACTTCTCTGCACAGGCTCCGGATAGACCCGGTGACTCCCCTGCCTCGGGTGGGCCCGATCCTTTTTTCCGTTTTTTTTTTTTTTTCTTTTTTGGGTCGGAGAGTGCTCTGGATGCCCCCCCAGAACCCCTTTTGCGGTCGTTGATAATTTTTTTTCAGACTTCCAGGGTCCCGATCCCTGACAACGGCGTCGCAGGCTTGCCTGGGGGACATGTCTGGCGAGGGCAGGCACAGGGTTGACATGGTGTCCGGACGGGAAGGAAGCCCCGAGCTCGGGGCAAGGGGACCCGGGCGGAGCGGGGTCTGTCCGGCTCCAGCCCGCGGGGGAGGCTCCGGGTTGACCTGGTGTCCGGACGGGAAGGAAGCCCCGATCCCGGGGCAAGGGGAACCGGACGGAGCGGGATCCGCCCGCCCCCAGCCCGCGGGGGCAGGAACCGGGTTGACCTGGTGGCCGAAAAGCAAACCGGCCACCAGGTCAACCCGTTCAAAGTATAGGGTTGACCTGGTGGCCGAAAAGCAAACCGGCCACCAGGTCAACCCGTTCAAAGTATAGGGTTGACCTGGTGGCCGAAAGGCAAACCGGCCACCAGGTCAACCCTTTCAAAGTATAGGGTTGACCTGGTGGCCGGACGGGAAGGAAGCTCCGAGCCCCGGGGCAGGGGGACACGGGCGGAGCGGGGTCCGTCCTGCCGCAGCCCGCGGGGGAGGCTCCGGGTTGACCTGGTGTCCGGACGGGAACGAAGCCCCGACCCCGTGGCAGGGGGACCCGGACGGAGAAGGGGTCCGACCGGCCCCAGCTCGCGCTGCAGGCTCCGGGTTGACCTGGTGACTCCCTTGCCTCGGGTGGCCCCGATCCTTTTTTTCCGTTTTTTTTTTTTTTCCGTTTTTTGGCCGGAGAGTGGTCGGGATGCCCCCCCCGGCACCCCTTTTGTGGTCGTTGAAAATTTTGTTTCAGACTTCCAGGGGCCCGATCCCTGGCCGAGGCGTTTCAGGCTGGCCTGGCCGACTTCTCTGCACAGGCTCCGGATAGACCCGGTGACTCCCCTGCCTCGGGTGGGCCCGATCTTTTTTTCCGTTTTTTTTTTTTCTTTTTTGGGTCGGAGAGTGGTCTGGATGCCCCCCCCAGAACCCCTTTTGCGCTCGTTGATAATTTTTTTTCAGACTTCCAGGGTCCCGATCCCTGACCACGGCGTCGCAGGCTGGCCTGGGGGACTTGTCTGGCGGGGGCAGGCTCCGGGTTGACCTGGTGTCCGGACGGGAAGGAAGCCCCGAGCCCGGGGCAAGGGGACCCGGACGGAGCGGGATTCGCCCGGCCCCAGCCCGCGGGGGCAGGAACCGGGTTGACCTGGTGGCCGAAAAGCAAACCGGCCACCAGGTCAACCCGTTCAAAGTATAGGGTTGACCTGGTGGCCGAAAAGCAAACCGGCCACCAGGTCAACCCGTTCAAAGAATAGGGTTGACCTGGTGGCCGAAAAGCAAACCGGCCACCAGGTCAACCCGCTCAAAGTATAGGGTTGACCTGGTGGCCGGACGGGAAGGAAGCCCCGAGCCCCGGGGCAGGGGGACCCGGGTGGAGCGGGGTTCTTCCGGCTCCAGCCCGCGGGGGAGGCTCCGGGTTGACCTGGTGTCCGGACGGGAAGGAAGCCGCGAGGCAGGGGTACACGGGCTGAGCGGGGTCCGTCCGGCCCCAGCCCTCGGTGCAGGCTCCGGGTTGACCTGGTGACTCCCCTGCCTCGGGTGGCCCCGATCCTTTTTTCCGGCTTTTTTTCTTTTTTGGCCGGACGGTGGTCGGGATGCCTCCCCGCCGCCACCACGTTTGGGGTCGGTGGAAAAAAATTTCAGACTTCCAGGGGCCCGATCCCTGGCCGCGGCGTTTCAGGCTGGCCTGGCGGACTTCTCTGCACAGGCTCCGGGTTGAACCAGTGACTCCCCTGCCTCGGGTGGGCCCGATCCTTTTTTCCGGTTTTTTTTTTTTTTTTTTTGGGGTCCGGAGAGTGGTCTGGATGTCCCTCAGATCCCCTTTTGGGGTCGGTGAAAATTTTTTAAAAAGACTTCCAGGGTCCCGATCCCTGACCACGGCGTCGCAGAGTGGCCTGGGGGGCTTGTCTGGCGGGGGGCAGGCTCCGGGTGGACATGGTGTCCGGACGGGAAGGAAGCCCAGAGCCCGCGGCAGGGGAACCCGGGCGCAGTGTTGTCCGCCCGGCTCCAGCCCGCGAGGGCAAGCTCCGGGTTGACCTGGTGTCCGGAGGGGAAAGAAGCCCCGAGTCCGGGGCAGGGGAACAGGGGCGGAGCGGGGTCCCCCCGGCACAACCCGCGGGGAGCAAGCTCCGGGTTGACCTGGTGTCCGGAAGGGAAGGAAGCCCCGAGCCCGCGGCAGCGGGACACGGGCGGAGCGGGGTCCGTCCGGCCCCAGGCCGCGGGGGGCAGGCTCCGGGTTGACCTGGTGTCCGGAAGCCCCGAGCCCCGGGGCAGGGGTACCCGGGCTGATCGGTGTCCGTCCGGCCCCAGCCCGCGGTGCAGGCTCCGTGTTCACCTGGTGACTCCCCTGCCTCGGGTGGCCCCGATCCTTTTTTCCGTTTTTTTTTTTTTTTTTTTCATTTTTTGGCCGGAGGGTGGTAGGGATGCCTTCCCCCGCCACCCCGTTTGGGGTCGGTGAAAAAAAATTTCAGACTTCCAGGGCCCCGATCCCTGGCGTGGCGTTTCAGGCTGGCCGGCGGGACCTCTCGTGCACAGGCGCCGGGTTGACCCGGTGACTCCCCTGCCTCCGGTGGCCCCGATCCTTTTTTCCGTTTTTTTTTTTTTTTTCATTTTTTGGCCGGAGGGTGGTAGGGATGCCTTCCCCCGCCACCCCGTTTGGGGTCGGTGAAAAAAAAATTCAGACTTCCAGGGCCCCGATCCCTGGCGGGGCGTTTCAGGCTGGCCGGCGGGACCTCTCGTGCAAAGGCGCCGGGTTGACCCGGTGACTCCCCTGCCTCCGGTGGCCCCGATCCTTTTTTCCGTTTTTTTTTTTTTTTTCATTTTTTGGCCGGAGGGTGGTAGGGATGCCTTCCCCCGCCACCCCGTTTGGGGTCGGTGAAAAAAAATTTCAGAATTCCAGGGCCCCGATCCCTGGCGGGGCGTTTCAGGCTGGCCAGCGGACCTCTCGTGCACAGGCGCCGGGTTGACCCGGTGACTCCCCTGCCTCGGGTGGCCCCGATCCTTTTTTCCGTTTTTTTTTTTTTTTTTCATTTTTTGGCCGGAGGGTGGTAGGGATGCCTTCCCCCGCCACCCCGTTTGGGGTCGGTGAAAAAAAAAATTCAGACTTCCAGGGCCCCGATCCCTGGCGGGGCGTTTCAGGCTGGCCTGCGGGACCTCTCGGGCACAGGCGCCGGGTTGACCCGGTGACTCCCCTGCCTCGGGTGGCCCCGATCCTTTTTTCCGTTTTTTTTTTTTGGGTCCGGAGAGTGGTCTGGATGCCCCTCAGATCCCCTTTTGGGGTCGTTGAAAATTTTTAAAAAAGACTTCCAGGGTCCCGATCCCTGACCACGGCGTCGCAGGGTGGCCTGCGGGGCTTGTCTGTCGTGGGGGCAGGCTCGGTGTTGACATGGCGTCCGGACGGGAAGGAAGCCCTGAGCCCGCGGCAGGGGAACCCGGGCGCAGTGTTGTCCGCCCGGCTCCAGCCCGCGGGGGCAGCCTCCGGGTTGACCTGGTGTCCGGAAGCCCCGAGCCCGCGGCAGGGGGACACGGGCGGAGCGGGGTCCGTCCGGCCCCAGCCCGCGCGGGGGGGGGGGCAGGCTCCGGGTTGACCTGGTGTCCGGAAGCCCCGAGCCCCGGGGCAGGGGTACACGGGCTGATCGGGGTCCGTCCGGCCCCAGCCCGCCGTGCAGGCTCCGGGTTGACCTGGTGACTCCCCTGCCTCGGGTGGCCCCGATCCTTTTTTCCGGTTTTTTTTTTCTTTTCATTTTTTGGCCGGAGAGTGGTAGGGATGCCTTCCCCCGCCACCCCGTTTGGGGTCGGTGAAAAAAAAATTTCAGACTTCCAGGGCCCCGATCCCTGGCGGGGCGTTTCAGGCTGGCCGGCGGGACCTCTCGGGCACAGGCGCCGGGTTGACCCGGTGACTCCCCTGCCTCGGGTGGCCCCGATCCTTTTTTCCGTTTTTTTTTTTTTTTTTTCATTTTTTGGCCGGAGGGTGGTAGGGACGCCTTCCCCCGCCACCCCGTTTGGGGTCGGTGAAAAAAAATTTCAGACCTCCAGGGCCCCGATCCCTGGCGGGGCGTTTCAGGCTGGCCGGCGGGACCTCTCGTGCACAGGCGCCGGGTTGACCCGGTGACTCCCCTGCCTCGGGTGGCCCCGATCCTTTTTTCCGTTTTTTTTTTTTTTCATTTTTTGGCCGGAGGGTGGTAGGGACGCCTTCCCCCGCCACCCCGTTTGGAGTCGTTGAAAAAAAATTTCAGACTTCCAGGGCCCCGATCCCTGGCGGGGCGTTTCAGGCTGGCCGGCGGGACCTCTCGGGCACAGGCGCCGGGTTGACCCGGTGACTCCCTTGCCTCGGGTGGGCCCGATCCTTTTTTCCGAGGTTTTTTCCTTTTCGGCCGGAGAGTGCTCTGGATGCCCCCCCAGCACCCCTTTGGCGGTCGTTGAAATTTTTTTTTTAGACCTCCAGGGGCCCGATCCCTGGCCGCGGCGTCGCAGGCTGGCCTGGGGGAGCTCTCCTGCGGGACAGGGTCCGGGTTGACCCGTTGACTCCCCTGCCTCGGGTGGGCCCGATCCTTTTTTCCGTTTTTTTTTTTTTCCCGGAGAGTGGTCTGGGTGTCCCCCCAGCACCCCTTTGGGGGTCGGTGAAAAATTTTTTTTCCGACTTCCAGGGGCCCGATCCACGGCCGCGGCGTCGCAGGCTGGCCTGGTGGCCTTCTCTCGCTCCGGCCGCGGATGGCGAGACGCTCGGCCACCAGGTCAACCCGGAGGAAAAACGGCTGAAAAAAATCGCTAAGTCCCTGCTCGGCCACCAGGTCAACCCGGAGGAAAAACGGCTGAAAAAATTTTTCTAAGTCCCTGCTCGGCCACCAGGTCAACCCGGAGGAAAAACGGCTGAAAAAATTACTAAGTCCCTGCTCGGCCACCAGGTCAACCCGGAGGAAAAAACGGCTGAAAAAAATTTCTAAGTCCCTGCTCGGCCACCAGGTCAACCCCAGGAAAAGGCTGAAAAAATGGCTAAGTCCCTGCTCGGCCACCAGGTCAACCCCAGGAAAAGGCTGAAAAAATGGCTAAGTCCCTGCTCGGCCACCAGGTCAACCCCAGAAAAAGGCTGAAAAAATTTCTAAGTCCCTGCTCGGCCACCAGGTCAACCCCATTGAAAGTAACGGGTTGACCTGGTGGCCGGCAGTCTCACGGAAGTCCGGATGGGGTCGCCAAAACTCCCTTCGGCCGACCGAGGGAACCACGAGGTCGGATTGATTTTCAGATTGGTCCCGCTAAATTGGCGGTTGGATTTTTCACATAGTTCATTCCGACGGGTGCGCGGAGATTTCTGAGGACAGGTTTTTCAGAACCTCTGAGAACCAGAGATGAGCCCGGGGGACCAATCTGAGTGTTGTACCCGATCTCGCGAGGGGGGAATGGGGCACGTTGGCAGGTGGGGCGGCCCTCGGCCCTCCGTGCCCCCCCCTTTTCCGGCTCTTCGCCTCCGGGGACCCCGTCGTCCCCTCGCACCCCCGGCGCAGGCCCGGTGGCCGGGATGCGAACTCCGACTGTCGGCGCCCCCCGGAGGGAGGGGGGGCCCGCTCCCCGCTTGCCTTCCGATCGATGTGGCGCTCACCTTCGCGACGGGAAGGGCCCTTCGCGGGCCGGAGCCCCGGCGGCAGGGGGCCTCCGGCGTTCAGGCGGATTTGGGTCCCGCTTCCCCTTTGCGTTCCCCGACCCCGGGGCCGATTGGGACTTGCCTCCTTGGGGAGAGGGGGCGGGGGGCGGGCGCGTGCCCGGCCCCCCCCCCCCGTGCCGTGGGTGTTGCCGGCCGGCTGAGATCTCCGCCGTGCGAGGTCGAGCGGCTCCGGCAGCCCACCCAGGGGTCCGAAAACCCAGGCCAGCCGCGAGGCTCAGCAGGGCCAAACACGGTCGCGAGAGCGAGCAGGGGCGCGCTGCGGTCCCCCGCCGTCCCCGACGGTCCTCCTCCACGCACGCTCCGGGGCGCGGGCCTCCGGGGGTGCTGGAGCCTCCGTCGCCGTCGGTGGGACCCTCGTACCGCCCTCTCGCTGGAGCCCCAGTACCCCCTGCTGTCCTCCGGCTCTGGGTCGCCGACTACTTCTCTAGCGCGTTGCCTGGAAGGCGGGCGCGGCGTCCTCCGTGCCGCGTCGCCACGTTCGAGGGCCACCGGGAAAAGCGGGGGCGAAGGGGGGCTCGAGGGGGCCCGCC